>NW_027492129.1:252500-486468 GCF_021521415.1 Bidens hawaiensis | reverse complement strand
GCTCTAAGAACATATGTGTACGGGAATATATAAGAGAAGATCAAAGTTCACGGTAATATAATTAATAATAGCACGTAGTATAATTAATATTACTAATACATAAAATATATATTATATGACAAGAAAATAACATAATGGTGTGTGACTAGAATAAGGTGAAAAACAGTCCTTCATGTATTCCTTTCTCCCTAGAAATCTTTAACTTTAATTCTACGTCTCCAAAAATTCCTATCCTCAACCTTGTCCTCAGAGAGGTTTAATTCTATCAAATCATGCCTAATCCTCTCGTCCCAAGTCAATCTAGGTCGGCCTCTACCCCTCCTAAATTAAAACTCAAAATATAAATCATAAACAAAAAATGGGTTTATTGGATTTTAATAATCCATATCGAGTGGTATTGGACAATGATAATTCCTATTCATTTTATCACCACTGGCGGTCCCAAATTTCAAAAAATCGGCCCTCAATGGTCCCTCGTTAAAAAGGACTTAACTGCGTTATACTTTTTTTATAATTTCACACTAATTTTTTAGGGCTTTCGATCGGAAGGAGGATACGGATCGACTGATGTAAAACTTAACTCGAAATAGTGATCCAAACGACTTGAATTTTGCTTCAATTTGTGTGTTTGAACTTGGACCCCTCTAGGGGATGCCGCTTATTAAACCAAGGGCTCTGCCCCTTGGACCCCGTTAGGGGATGCCACCCCTAGAACCTCGCTGCCAGGGGCGCTGCCCCCGGACCCCCTAGCTAGGGGTTACAATAACTTAGTGGTATAACTAGAAGTAGTTAATTAATACTATGATTGATACACAGTTAGTCGTGCATAGCTCAAGAAGGGCATAACAGTAAATTCAGAGAGGAACCGTTTGCATGTGAGTTTCTAGCCCCACTTCCTTGTTATGTTTTCGGGGCTGTGTGCATACTTGATGTGATTAGTTAATACACTTACCTTAAGTGGTAAGTGTATGCCTTATATGATTTATGTATGAATGAATGCTTGACAATGTGTGAACGACTTCAGATATTGCATGTATTGCCAGGTGATAGTTTGAAGATGTGATTAAACATATATGATGTAGGAATGATGTATGTAAGCTATAGAAAAGATCAAGAGTATATATGAAAGTTATAATAAAGAATATATAGAAAGATATGGTATGGTTGTATGGAAAAAAAAAGAACCGGGCCCTAATAATACTCGAGAAATAAGGGAACCGAGCCCTAATACTACTCGAGGAAGAAGGGAACCGAGCCCTAATAATACTCGAGGAAGAAAGGAACCGGACCCTAATAATATTTGCGACGGAAAAGGGAACCGAGCCCTAATAATACTCGAGAAAGTAGGGCATAATGCTCTTTAAAACGTGTAAGTAAAGTAAGTATTAAAATATAAAAGAATGAGAGAAGTAAAGAATGAAATAAAGAAAGAATGTATATACTTATGTATGTACAAAAGAAAGATAAACAGGTAAGTAATATGTATCTTCGGATACGAATGAGTAAGTATGTGAATGTATTGTATGTTACCTGATTAACTTAAACTCACTCAGCGTAACTGACTTTTAGTATGCACGCAGGTAGAGGTGGCAATGTGAGTGGGTTGGGTTGGATTTGGGTGAAGGATTAGAATTGGTATGGGTCAAGACGGATATGGGGTCAGGATGGATTTTTAAAATAGAGGGTTATGTTTCGTTTTGATCGGTTCGGTGTTTTTGTTTTGTTTTGGTCAGCTTTTCAGTTGCATTTCGTTTTTTTTTGTTTCGTTTTGGACGTTTTTCTATGTCGGTTCAGTTTCATTTTGGTTTTTCTGTTTCGTTTCGGTCGATTCGGTGTTTTGTTTTGTTTTGGTCAGCTTTTCAGTTGCATTTCGCTTTTTTTGTTTCGTTTTGGTTGGCTTTTCGATTTCATATCGGTTTTTTTGTTTCGTTTTGGTCGTTTTTCTATTTCAATTCAGTTTCGTTTCGGTTTTTTTGTTTCGTTTTGATTGGTTCGGTGTTTTTGTTTTGTTTTGGTTAGCTTTTCATTGCATTTCGCTTTTTTTTGTTTTGTTTTGGTCAGCTTTTCGGTTTCATATCGGTTTTTTTGTTTCATTTTGGTCGTTTTTCTATTTCAATTCAGTTTCGTTTCGCTTTTTTTGTTTCGTTTAGGTCGGTTCGGTGTTTTTGTTTTGTTTTGGTTAGCTTTTCAGTTGCAATTCGCTTTTTTTGTTTCGTTTTTGTTAGCTTTTCTGTTTCATATCGGGTTTTTTGTTTCTCTTTGGTCGTTTTTCTATTCTGATTCAGTTTTGTTTCGGTTTGGTCGATTCGGTGTTTTTGTTTAGTTTTGGTTAGCTTTTCGGTTGCATTTTGCTTTTTTTTGTTTCGTTTTGGTCAGTTTTTCGGTTTCATTTTGTTTTTTTTTTGTTTCGTTTTGGTCATTTTTCTATTTCAGTTCAGTTTCGTTTTTGTTTTTTTTTTGTTTCGTTTCAGTCGGTTCGGGGTTTTTGTTTTGTTTTGATCGTTTTTTGGGTTTCGGATGAGTTTTGTTTCGCACATGATAGTTTGGGTATTTTGAATTAGATAAATTTTGGATAACTTGAGTATTTTGTTTTGACTCATTTTAACCTATAAATAAAACTCACTTGTATATTTCCAACCCATCCTAACCTCATTGAAGAAGTTTTTTTTATCCATCTTAATCCATTTTACTTTTAAAGTTTATCCATCTTGACCCAAACAATCCATTTGGGTTGGGTTTGCCACCATTACACGCAAGTAAATAGACTAAAGCAGCTAGTTTGAGGGAGACACATGGCAGGAACTGAGGAGGCTAGCATCTGAAGATTTGTCATGATGTTTTATAATTTATGTTATGTTTAAAAGACAAGTTATGAATGTTTGTAATGAATGATTGACCTTTATTAATATTCCGCGAAAGTTTTAATTAACTCTGATAAATAGAATTGTGTTTATGAGTAAATCAAAGTAGGGCACCGGGACCGGGGCCTTACAGAATGTCGGGTGCGAATTGATGGTTCACAGCTCACAATGTACTATCATACAATATAACATGATAATATATGTTTAATTATTTTTAAATAGTCAAAACATCATCCAAGTACATCAAGTTCAAGTAAATTACCAAAACACTCCAAAATTTAATCCAAACATTTCAAAACAAAATTGTTTAATTTAAATAGTCTTTTATAAATTTATTCTTAAGGTCTTGCAAGTTATCTCTTCACCTAGCTTCACACCAACTAATAACTTGCATATGCGTAGAAAATAACATAGTATTGTCAACACATGATTGAGTGAGAAAATCACTAGATATATTACAATAGTAAATATAATAAAAGGCAAAGCTGTTATTGTGAATGTAAAACAATCAAACCATGAGCAAATAAAAGGGTCAGTTGACCAAGTCTCACGAACTATGGCCACTATGAAGTAGTATAATCATAGCATAATGTGATTATGTTGAACCTCTCCGAATTGTTAGAATAAAGTAATCAAGTAACAGTTAGTCATTTGATTGAATACACGTACAAGGTATGACAGTTTGCTAGTGTGTATAATATAATACATAAATATTGTAAGTACGCATATGTCCCCAAAATATGTTTGAAAACAACAAATTAAAAGGGGGAATGATTTCTCACCTTTCACTTAAACGAGATTAGAAAGTAATAAGAATAAAGAATTATCGAACTTTAACGCATTGACTGAGATAATCCAAACAGACCTGAAACTTAAAGATAATAAACTAGTATTAAAACCGAGAATATATCTGCCGAAATCAATCCAAAAGGACGTATAGAACTCCGGTTATTAGATTTTTAATAAATAAGCGAGCTGGCACTGACTAGAATCTGAACAACAAGTCAGTTGTCGGGTTTTGGTTAATACACTTAAAATTTGATTTTGAACAAAAAAGTCTTATGAACCTAAAGCTAGTTCCGACCAGGAGTGTTAGAAATTGATCTGTCAAAGTTGTTAACCAAATTGCCCTTAAACGGGTCGGAGTCCAGTTGATACGTTTAATCCCCTCAATCCATAAATTGATTAAGGGTTATTGTTTAGTGGGTAATCATGAATGTATTTACAAAATATAACTTACCCGGAAGACGTTTAGAATGATGATAAATACTGAGTCAAAGCTCGTGAAACACCAAAGTCATATCGTCAGCTTGTTCTTGAAGACGAAAACACTAAAACCAAAGGATGGAGGTTAGGGAAATGGTGGAGGAATGATATTTCAGTAACATTCTAGAGTTTGGAGGTGTGGTTTGTTTAAATAGCCAGAGGTTCAATTTGTTGAATAAGAAAACGATTCGTTAAGGTAAACGAATATTGCATTTATAACAAAATTGAGTCTTTTGATCAATATAATAACAAATAAAAATGGTGAATGCACCTAGGCACTATTCCATATCAGATTATTTTTATTGGAGCTCAATTTTCGTGATTTAGGATCGATTAGGGAAAGAATTAGCATTAAACGAGGATCTTAAACGATTCTGGCTTATCTGATGGTGCTTCGCGCTACGCGAACCAACCAACAGGGGGTGCCCCTTCGCACTACGCGAAGGAAGGGTGCCTGTTGTCTAGAATTTGATTTTTGGCAGAAATAGCCCCCTGAAGTTCCAGAATTTGATTTTTGGCAGAAATTATAACAAACCACAAATAAAAGATAAAAGAGATAAGTGAAGGAAATTCCATCCCACATTGGTGGAGGAAAGAAATGGAGAAGGTACCACCATAGTATAAATAGGTTTGTAAGTTCTTGTCCCACATCGCTAGATTAATAAACTAGTGAGCTCTTTATAAGAAAGAAAATTCCTATGTTAATGTTCTTATAAGACATATCACACCCAGTGGTCCTAGCGGAGGGTGCGAAGCACCCAAAAGCGCACGCGCACGGGCTCGGGCACGGGCGAAGTGCGATGGGCGCAATGTGGCGCTTTGATGGCGCACTTTGCACTTCGCACGGCCGCCTTAGTATTTTTGTCTCTCATCGCGATAAGCGACAGGTTTAGGTTAGCCTCATCGCGTACCGCGATGACAGGTAACCTTATCCAAATATATGGCGGCGTAGCGATACGCGATAGGCTGATATAGTTACCCATCGCGTACCGCGACGTGGAGTTACGCAGAGGACACGTAGCCTGCCATGTGGCGTGCCACGTAGCAGGCCTAGGGCTAACTCGACATATGTAACATCCCCAAAATTTTGATCCAAATTTGACAACTTAGGAAAGTTGAGGGATCAAAAATAATATCAAGACAAGTCATGAGAAAATATTAAATAAGGAAGTATAAGAAAAATAAAGAGATAAAAATATTTCCTAAGTAAATTTTCTCACATAAAGAAAATAAGATAAAGAAAACCCATCCCACGTTGGAAGATGTAAGAAAGTGGAAGCATTCCACATGGGTATAAATAAGGAAATGGAATCCATCACACATGGAAAGTGGTAAAGAAATGGAAGCTCTTTATAAGAGAGAATTTCCATAGTTATATTCTTTTATGAATATCATGCACCAAGTAGTCCTAGCGGAGGGTGCGTAGCACCCGACGCGCACGCGCACGGGCGAGGACGATGGCGCACTTTGCACTTCGCACGCTCGCATCGCCGCGAGCCGCTTGAGAGTCGCCTTAGTATTTTTGGACAACGAGAACTAGACCCAGATATGACAAGCTATCAAAAGAAAAGGGACTGAAAATGAAAAATAATATACAGGGACCCATCGCGCTACGCGATGAGTCCAAGGAGACGGCCATCGCGTACCGCGATGGGCCGTGATGACACATCACACACGTGTCACACTCCGGTGACACGTGGCGGCAGGGCATGACACGTGGCAGAACGTGTCAGACCACGTGGCAGACGTGTCAGGCCACGTGGCGAGATCTCAGAAAAGTACCCGTCGCGATACGCGACGGTGTTGAAAAAGGGGCCCATCGCGTACCGCAATGGGATCCAAAATCAGCTATAAAAGGGAAGGCTCACGGCATTTCTCACACACACTCCCACACACTCTCTCTCTAAGTTACTTTCTCTCTCTACCTCGGTTTGCGTGCCGAGCATCGTTTTGCGTGCCACCGACCCTACAATCATCACCTCGTAATCCGTGCCAAATAACCGATGTTTTCCTCGAAGTGTGTGCCACCCAAGAGTAACTCGGCGTCCGCCTCGAAGTACGTGCACGACCCGGCGACACCTACGTATTGCCTCGATTCGCGTGCCAAGGAAGGTGGATCAAGAACGCTTCGAGAAACGTGCATATAGAGTAGAAGTGCTGCCCGTATAAACTTAGGAAATCTAACTCCGAATACCCGTGCGAGGTAAGGGGTTCTGCCTAAGTTATTATTTTATTATTATAAATGGCTTAGACCATAGTCGAAGTTATAGCCCGAACCTTGATTACGATTAAGAATAATATAACTTTTCTTAAGCAAAGGTTATAGTATTTCTTTAATATTAAGAAATATAATATTCAAAGAGTATAGATAAATAATGTTTCTTCTTGAAGAAGAAACTCAATATAGACGTTTCTTCCTGAAGAAGAAACGTAGCATATAAATGGTGAATGAATAAAAGGACTAAAGGTCCAAATGCTTTATATAAACAAATGTTTTTATCAAGGTTAAAGCTATACAAAACAGACTAAATGTCTGAAGCTAGATCGATGATCTAGTTATTTATACAAAATGTTATTCTCGTACTATAGGTCCGAGGTAACAAAACAAGAAGAAGAATCAAGAAAACAGGAATCAGTATCAGAAACTGATTATAAACAGAACTGGTGAATACGCCCCAAACCTTTTATAAAGAGTCAGAATGTTTGCATAGGATTTTCCAATCCTTAAAAACTTTGTGTACAATAATAAGAAACTGACACTCTGATTAAGAGTATACATGTGTCTGGATCCAAACATACATGGTGACTCGGCATTTCCCCGAGGCCATGCATATCATCAACATGCCTCTGAAGGTCTACGGGACTGTTCATTGAAATGATATTGTGTATATAATTAATTGTATATGGTACTTAGGATAATTTGATCCCAATATAGTTGGGTGCCTAATGAGTAGTCACAAAGGTATTATTGTTGGTTTCACAAAGGTATTGAAAATATATTTTTAGAGTCAGCGTTATTCACCAGCTTTGTGCTGACGTATTTTCCCACCCATGTTACAGGGAAACAATAAGGGTTATAACAGACAAGCAAGAAAGAATAGAAGATTGGAGTTATAGTCATTAGATGCTATCTAGTGGCTCAGATATTTTATTTCAAAATATTATAAAGAGTTATGTTTTATAAAGAAATGTATTTGAAATATCAAGCGGGTATTTAAACCCGAGTTTTTAATAAGTTTTCAATATAATAATAAATTTAAAGACTTCCGCTATAAAGCGCAACTCTGATTTATTTACAAAACCGGTACCAACTATTGGTCACACGCCTAGGCCCCTAAGTAAGGGTGTGACAACATAGCTACAAGATTCTTCGCGATACGCGACGACTTTCTATTTATGGCCATCGCGTACCGCGATGGGGTCCAAAACTTTCTATAAATAGATTGGCAACGGGACGTTCAAATCTCACACAAAATTTTTCTCTCTCTTTGAATTCACACACATATTAATTAATATTAAGTAGTATAATACCCGAGTGTTGTAACGATATCCGATCGAAAGAAATATACACGAATCCGAAGCTCTGCGTGTTAAGGTAAGACATTGTGCCATCGTGTAAAGTTTCTACTCTCGTGATTATCATTATGATTATTGGTTTTATACTAATCTAGGTATACTACATTGTGTTTATCCTAGGTGCTTAATACCAGGAGGTGATACTTAATTGTAAACTTGCAAGGTGAGACATTCGAGTTTTTGTACGACTCACATTTACGTGAGACAACTGTTTTTCCGACACTGTCATAATGATTTCAAAACCTATAAAACTCATGGCAGATGGTCTAAATGGTTTCAAATATATTTTAAAAGTATTTTAAATACATTATAGTGATTAAGTTTCTGTAGACTTACGGGATGGTTACTACTGGTATTGTGGGGTTTTGTATACAAGGCTTGCCTACTGGGCTATTACACGTTACTTATTGGACAAGTGTTAGCCAATAAGTAATATGACCACAGTCATAGATACGGTCGAGTAACAAGTACCTTTCGGTAATTTGTAAGCAGGCAGGTGTAAAAACATCTTAATGCTGTAACTGTAAAAGGTGTCATTTACAAATGAATGTACTCACCAGTATTTCTTGCTGATCAAATATTTTAAACATGTTTCAGGTGACTTGTTAGAGACAAAGGAATGATGCATGCGGGCTTCCAGCTTAACTAAGTGGCTTGTCACCAAAATAAAGAAACGTGTTTTGTAAATTATGGTTTGACCCTATAAAACTTATGTTTGTATAAAAAGGGATTAAATTCCCGGTTTATTATAATAATAATCATGGTATTTTTATGACTCTGATCATTTTTCCTAACTACGGTTCTGATGAAATATTCCGCTGCAAAATAATTTAATAAACACTGATACCACCAATCAATGTTCACAGCTTCCCTCCCAGGGTATAGGGGTCGGGGGCTGTGACAGAAATAGCCCCCTTAAGAGTTTTTAAGGGCTATTTGACGTAACAAAAAGTTATAAAATATTAAACACAATAAATTACTAATAAATGCACGACTTTATTGATCTGAAAGATTCGAATTACATTCTCAAATTGGGTAAACAATTACGAATACTAATATGAAAAGTCCGAACTGTTACAACAGCAGCCATATCATGAATCTTTTCACAGTTCTTATCAGCAACAATGGGACCTGCTGTGGCTCTGCTCTGGTATATGGCCTGAGAATGACACCATTCCGAAAATGAAATGATTTAATATTTCAATTCAAACACGGTTTCATTTTCTAATTGAACACTTTTAGAATGACATTATAATGCATTCTCAAAGTTCAGATTCTAAATTGCCAACGAGGGATTCATGAATCCATGAACTTCTAAATATTAATGCATATGAACAGCTTGAATCGGTCTAGTATTTTACCACAACAAAGTTCTATTCGAAAAGCCTATGTACCTGATTCATTCATTTATACTTACGGCTGTAAACAAACCGAAAGCACTGCGGTTTCTTCCTTGTATGGAATCTAACTTTGGATCTTTTGGATGACGACTCCCGGATCCCGTCTAGTTTCACGTAAGTTAGCGATGAAATTTAAAGAAAGTAAGCTATAATTTAATTTAATAATGAATTAACTACATTATATAAAAAACATGAATTCCAGTCTGCTGAGCAAGATAAACTTGTATTTTTGTGCTACAACTTGCAGTTTGACTTGTGAGAAGTCAAACAATCAACTTTAACCCCGAATTTGTCTAATATCAAGTCGTCATCAGGTAAAATCTAGAGGAAACAGTGTCTTAAAATCACAGCAAAGGTGAACTCAGAAATATGATCACCTTAACCCCTAGGTGTGTAATGTGATACTTGCAATATATGACATTATTTAAACATGTATGATCAAACTATGTACATCTGTCTACAATGTGAATGGCATAAGCTTATTTAACTCTACTCCTAAATCAATAATTAATGAATCCACAGCTAACACATTTTGCTTCTTTAGATATTGTGATTGATATCTACTTGAGAATTAAACAGAAGGTAAAACTTGTTCACATGAGTTAACATTAGAAACACCTGATTGCACTACAATCAAACTATGCACAAAGTAATTAAAGCCTATGCTGCAAATTCCACATAAATTTGGAAATTAATGCCTCGATTGATGGATTAAACTTGTGCATCCGACTCTCCATGCGCGTGCTGTAGCAGGAATTCAGTCGGTGTACCGACACGCAATAAAAACGTAGGTTAAACAATAATTTAGCTAAAAGGAAAAAAAAAAGATCAACGGATTGAAAGTCATACACGTCTAACAGGCTTGGTCATTGTAAGTACCTAAAGTTCTTATAAGGATAAGCTGTCAATTACTTTAATTTACGTCTTAATTACTTTAACTCGCCTAAACACATATTGACCTGTTCCATAACCCGCCCACAAAAAACAATAATTTGTTTTATTTGGCCCATTTAAGATTAAAAGATTTCAAATGAACCCAGCAAAAATGTGTCAAGATGGCCAAACGGGTTGAAAGTTAACACAACCAGATCTTTCCCGACCCACTTGAGCCATATCAACGCATTAAGAAAATGGCATGTTTCAACTAAATACTAATTGACCCGTCACACAACCCCCCACCTAAAACAATGGATAAACGACCAATAAAAAGCTTAATTTGATTTCTATCCGATCTCAAGCAGGTCAAATACATAAAGTGAGTCGGCCCAAGTAGAACATTATGCATTCCAGCCATCTTGCTTTTACAGTTTGGGCGTGCATCAACCGGCTAAGATTCTAAGCAAAACACTCTCACAAACAAGTCTCAAAACATGAAGTTTTCCCATAAAATGGTCCATGGTCGGTATTAAGGTTGTGTGGTGTATCAACCATCCAAAGCACAAATCCAAACGGGATACATCAACAAAACAACCACCTCACATGTCATTCACAGGTCAACTATGTATGGGAAATTTTTCAAGAATATATGTTTTAAGTTTGGAGTGAAATATTTTACTTTGTTGATCAAATAACATTTCACTAACGATTTTTCTCAGTATCTTGGCCCGAGAATAAAAGCAAAAATCAGATTTTGACTTATTGAAACGAACATAATATTTCATGTGAATAGACCAAGCACGCTTCAATCGTGCCTTCAACCATCAGCGCATCTTAGTGACAAGTGAAACATTATATTTTAGAAATAACTAAATGGTTGATTATGATTGAAAAGTTAAATTATATCGATGTATGAATCGAGCTAGAAGGCTTTATGCATTTAAACTGCAGTGCTTAAAGCTGCATTGCTGCTTAGAGTTCTATAGTTTCTAGTTGCTTATAAACCATCACTTTTTAGTTTTTATAAAGAAAATGTCAAGCTAGAACTACATTTCATAGCAGCGAATATTCTTGTAGAATACCATGGATGTTTAATCTTACAAAGCGCTGTCTTATTTTGTTAATATGATAACTATTTGCACATCTGGTGCTATACTACGTTTTGCCATTTATGTTTTTGAGTTTGTGATTGATTCCACATCGGTTGGGGGATATGAAAGGAGGTGAGGTCTGGGTGTATAAAAGAGGGCTCTGGGTGAAGCTTATGGGCATCTTTGCGCTTTGGGCAATGACGCTGCTAATGAGGTAATAACCGAGACGCGTCAATTGCTGGTTGAAAACTATTTCCAAACCTCCTCCTTGGCTTTGGGTCTCCCTTAGCCATCCAGAATTTTCTGGAAGGACTTTCTCTTACGGTAAAGTTCTACAATCTAAGTTCCATAATTTTTTTGTCCAAGATTCCCCATTGCTGCCCCCCGCGGGAGTCCGGGCCGTGTCTCAGTCCCAGTGTGGCTGATCATCCGAAAAAACCAGCTAAGCATCATTGGTTTGGTCAGGTAAACAGCGCTTTTTAGCTTTCTTCAGGATTTGGCCCGAACTGTTCGGCAGATTCCCACGCGTTACGCACTCGTTCGCCACTTTGTTCTCAACTCTTCTCACCTCCTGGGCGAGACTAGCTACCTTTAGCTAGGAGCCTCTTTTCCTTCTGGCCAGCTCCCCGAAAACAACGTTCGACTTGCATGTGTTAAGCATATAGCTAGCGTTCCTTCTGACCCAGGATTAAACTCTTCTTTTGACTATGATTTGGCCTTTTATATATGAATATAATTTGCTGTTTAATAGCAGAAAATGAGAAATACCATAGATTTGTTAACTAGTTTTAGATAGTAAGCATACAGAGTGCAATAAAAGTAAAGCATACACTAAGAAGTAAACTATTTAGATAGATATGTAGCATAATATAAAACCCACATCCTACATCAACAGTTTGTTACTTTGGAATAATACTGTGTTTCTGCATCTGTTCATCATCGTCTACAACGGAAGCAACAACGGAAAATCTTTAAGCACTTCTTTTTCAGTAAGAGAATCATCTTCCTTTTGTGGGGTCCATAACACATCAGCTGCCTGTAAAATAAACAAAAACTTAGCAAACAAACACTAAACACTCATATTATATGAGCTAGCAGAGAACACAATAGTTCTCACCTTAATATCGTTTGAAGGGATAGATGCAAGCTTTTCCAAAGCTATCTTCAAAAGTTCCCTGCTTTTGACCGACGGCAGTTCATGAAAGCCGCTAGCAGCCACAACGACCGTAACCTTTTAACCACAAAACATATGCTATTAGTCGAGGAATGTTTGAAATCTTTGTGTTTCGAGAAAGATTATGTGATAATGAATAATTAGAATCGAATAATTAGTTGTAATAAAACGTACTCACCACGATATATTTGTTACAGGCCTCATAATCAAATAAATCCGTATAACTTGGTGCACTTTGTTTTCTGATATTGTTGAAGTTGACTAGAGTCTCCTTATTAAATTTAAGTCTTTCTTCTATAGAAAGTTTATTAAATCGTTTCTCGCATTCGTCTGCTCCCCTATTCACTTCCACCTGCAAAATGTCATTAAACATAGATTCGGATAGATAAGGTTTCACGTGGCAGGTAAAAGGGTCTAATGATCTTTGGTTATGTAACAAATTAATACTTACAGAAGAATAACCGGAAATGCCGTAATCAAGATGTTTAAGCATGGATAGTGTTGTCTCTATAATCAAACATAAATCAGTGTCAATTGTTATGGAACTATTAACAAAATCATACATCTAGCCTAAATTTTAATTGCAATGCGCGAGTCTTGAATTATTCCAAACAAAAGATAACTTCGTGACAAAAAAGGTGTTTTTTTAAGGTTACCGTAGTAGAAACAAATTTAAAGACTGACAAAATCATTATCGGTTATTGTTTTACCTTGTAGCATATAACCGATGCCCTTTGGGGTAGAGGTATCAACTGACTCCGCTATCTGATTGAGATTCTTTTGCAGTGATCTAGCCGTATCCGACAATGCAACCTTATTATTAACAAAACACAAGGTTATAAGTAGCAGTTACCCACAAATTGTAGTATGAATGGCATAATTTGAAATTTGTGAAAGAAAACAAGTAGTAAACATATATACCTGAAGCTTAAGAAGACTTGTTTTGTGACGATCATCATGCGCATACCTTGTTAATAACAAGTAAATTGCAATAACAAAACCAACGATAATGCCAAAATCAAGGAGGCCAAAGTTATGATCAGACACATGATGAGTGGTAGAAGAAGAACAACATCCATAACAACTTCTAGAGGATCTTTGAAAGCAATAATCATCTGAATAATAAGAGTCGAATCTGGAGGTGGATTTGCTAGAAGTTCGTGACGAAGCACGAAACGAAGTTCCGCCCATTCGCCCACCAGAATCAGCAGCGAACGACACATGGTGATCGCACACCATCAATATTAATAATAAAACCACTCTAGTAATTATGATGATGGCCTTCTTCATTTACTTAAATTAAGTTTCTTTCTTTCTCTCTTTAGAAATAAATAATTTGAAATATGTTAAAGAGTGACATTTGGTGTATAATTTATAGATAGATGGAAATGTTTTTCCTTAACACCATCAACAAGGTACCTGTGTGGTGTGATCAGTGAGTCTTCTGGTTGAAGCTTCCTTCTGTTGTTGCCCTTACCCTTCTTACTTCTTACATTGCACCTTCTCTCATGTCAATTATTATTATTATTTTCTTTTCAAATATATCATATAATAATAACCAAGGGGGAAGCTTCCTTCTGTTTTTCTCAATAGTTATTTTAAATATGAACTTGATTATTTTGATACTTTTTAGTGTGTTTTTCAAAATTTCCAATATGTTTGTAATAATATTTATATATCATATAAATGCTTATAATAATAATAAAAATAAAAAAAGAGAGAGCTAAAAGGGACTATTTTTCTATTTATTTTCGGGATGTTGTCACCAACTTGCACTTCACTTTTTTATGTTGCAAAATGATCTTTATATATCACAATTCTGAATCCGGCTTCAGAAACCGAACGCAATAATTTTAGTTGTCTTGTTCTCATTGTGGTAAGGTGCACCTAGGCACAACTCACAAGCGATCTCAGGCGATGGAGGCTTTGCTTCACTGCCAAGCAAGCAACGTGTCGGAGACGTGAGAAGGCATGCATGCACATATCAGATTGACCGTTATCACAGTAATCATTATTAACTTATAATTACAACTATACACATTTCCAGTTATTAACTTTCCTCCATATGCGGCAAAAGGAATGAGCCCGCACTTTATTTCTGGCTTTGAATGACAAGCTGGTTTTATTTATTCAGTTCTTTTCTGTAATCAAAATGAAGTAATGCCAAAAACAAAGCAGATTCAACAAGGTATCTAGCCAACTGGTAATACAACCTTAAATTGCAATATTAACTAGCCATGTTGGACTACCAGCAACGAATGCATTGGTACTTTGCATGAAGATCACACGACTCGAGCTTCCCAGCGATCACAGCTTTGACATTGAATAATCCAACGCATCAACAAGGAAATCTGCACACAAAAAATGCATGCATATATAAATGTATGTATACGTGTATGTGTATCATATGAATATGTAGATAATTACCTGCATCATCTTTGTTGAAGCACATAGGAGGTTTTATTCTGAAAACATTCCCATGCAATCCACCTTTGCCAACTAGAACACCTAGCTCTACATTCACAAGCGAACAAAAAATATATTTACAAACATGCTTAATATTATATTAAAAAATGGACCAATTTATCTGCATACCGCGTAGTTTTTCAAACAGAACCGCAGTTTCGGCTTTAGCAGGCGTTTTATCTTTGCGGTCAGTCACGAGCTCAATGCCAACCATCAACCCTCTCCCCCTCACATCTCCAATTACTAAACAATATTAACAACATATATAAGTGATAATCATAATGTGAGATTATTTCCATAATGTCAAGTTCAAGAGAAAATTAATTACTGTCATGTTTTTGTTGAAGATTCTTCAACTGCCTGATCAAATGGGAACCGACATCCGCACAATGTTTTTGACGGTTTTCTTTATCAATAACTTTGAGCACCGCAAGTCCACCCGCTGAGCATACCGGGTTCCCTCCAAAAGTGTTGAATTGTATTTTCTGAGCCAATGTTTGTGCTATTTCAGGTGTTGTAACCACTGCTCCTAACGGTAAACCGTTACCAATTCCCTGAAATAATTAATCAAAATATGTTACTTGGATAAAAACATATATAATGAAATTCAGAAAATAGCCACATGAGTGAAGGTTATTTTATGTATTATTTGTATTAACGGTCCAGACAAAAAAAGTAGAGATGGCGATTTTGAGTTGGAACTAGGTTTATTTTATATGTTAATAGGCCGAACAAAAATTTAACTAGAAAGGAAAAGGTATGAAACTGAAAAATACGAACTCAATAAAAAACCGATAGTTTAAATTTATGTTTTCATAAAAACAAAATTTCAGTTCGGTTTCATTTTTACATGTAATAAAAACCAAAAATACCGAACCAAATGTATGAACTTTCATTTTTTATTTCGAAGGTCAAGTAATTTATAAGAATTTAATAAATAGTGCAATCAAAATATGCTAGCTCAAATGTATAAGTATCAATTAATCATTAATTAACAAAGAAATTCAGGCTAACATTCATTATCTTGGACCAAGTGTTTTTTTTTGGCCCAAAAATTCCAAAGACAGATGATAAAAACCGAAAAAACCAAAACCGGACGGTTTTCAAAAATTCAAAAACCTACTTTTCGGTTTTAGCTCAAAACTGACCCATGCCTACCCATGCAAATGGGTAAATAGTGTGCTTTTATTATGCATAGATTATCCCAAGTTGTTTTATTAGAAACCTAAGATGCTTATTTTAACAATATAGCTTTTGTAGTAATATTATCGCATTAACTATTTATTAAAAAACTATAAAAGCACAAAAATATCTAAAATGGTAAAAACAAGAACAATAATTAATTAAATCAAAAGAACAAAAAACATGATTCAACCCGTTACCCAACTCATCTGACCCACCCATTTTGCAAACTCTACCAATCATTTTTCATTCACAAAAATGCTAATAGAAAATATAAACACCTTAGCCATAGTGACAATATCAGGAATGACATCTTGGGTTTGAAACCCCCAATAATGGCTTCCCGTGCGACCAAACCCCGTTTGAACTTCATCAGCAATACAAACACCACCCGCTTTACGCACCATTTCATACACCGATTTCAAGTATCCAGGCGCCAGCTCAACCGCCCCACCAACTCCCTAAAATTCCATCAAGATTCCAACTTTATAAATAAAGTATAAATCTTTTTAACATATTATATAACAAAATTCCAATTTAACACTAACCTGAATGGTTTCAGAAATAAAACCCGCAACTCTTCCTGATGTACCATGATCAATATGATCTTGTACATCTTGAGCATATAAACTACCATCAGAACCAAACACTCCACGGTACGGATTAGGGTTTACAACATGATGAATTTCACCCTACAAAGATTGCAATTTTGACCCATTTATCAGTAGTAAAAGGGATGATTTGGGTTTGACTTTTTCTCAAACGGATCAAATTAGCTAGAATGGAAACGGGTTAAAAAGGTCAAAAGTTGGCCAAAGTGTGTTCAAAATGCATAAAACTAGGCATGTAAACGAACCGAACGAACATGAACCGGGCATGTTTGTTCATTTAAGTTTAATAAATCAAATATTCGAACACGAATGGGGTTTTGTGCTCGTTTGTTAGAAAAATGAATGTGTTCATCTTCGTTCGTTAATAGTATATACAAACGGTACACGAAAACTGGACATAGATGAACGAGCATAACTAAGCAAACACTAATTAAAAGTAAACATGAATATCAATATGTAGGGCCTAAAAATTAAATAAAACTAACGGGGCTAATAATTTAAATGAATACCAAAACGAACAAACGCAAACTAACAAACGTAAACAAACACACGTTCACAAAGATACGGACGAGACATGTGTTCATGTTCGTTCATTTAACTATGAACAAAAAATTTTGTTAATGTCCGTTCGTTTAATAGATAAACAAACATAAACGAACTTCTTGCCGAAACGGTTCACTGAACATTCGGTCCGTTTACAGGCTTACATAAAACTGCCTAACTCATTTTATTAAAAAAACTGTAATAATATAGTTTTATTGGATCATATCTTGTACATTAACATTTTACAAAATTCAAAAAAGAAAAAAAAGTATTTGCAGGTCAACGGACACTCAGTTACTCCGCATGTACTTGTTTTGACCCGAACCCATTTGACCCATTACACAGCCGGCAGCCCGAGCTAATAATTTTAGTTATACATATGCCAGTTAGTTTTTCAAGATTTATTTAGTAGAAATACCTGTGGTATCGGGTATTTCCATGTATTCAAAGCTGTTAATCCAATTGTTCCCGCACTTCCACCATGATATGCATTTCTCAAAGCAATCATCCCGAGATTGCCACTGTACAGTCGCGCCATTAACATTGCCAGCTCATTAGCTTCAGTTCCAGAATTAACAAAATACATCACCTGTGACATACTATATTATCATCAAACCAAACTTTTACAAAAACTATTCTTGTAAATATGTGTACCACCATATTTAAAATCAAGATGATTGCTTTTAACTTCAACATTTGTGTAACATAAAGAAATAAAAAGAGTGTAACATAAAGAAACAACCTTTAGATTTCCAGGCATCTTTGCTGCTAATCCCTCTGCAAAATCACCAATTGCGTGGTGTAAATATATAGTTGTAGCATGCTGAAGAAGCTTGTTTTGCTCTTCAATAGCCTTCAAAATTTCAGGATGACAATGACCACATGAAACCGTTACTATCCCCGCAAAGGCATCAAGATAACGCCTCCCGGTTTCATCAAACAAATACTGCATCTTCCCTTCAACTATATTAAGCTACAATCACAAAACATACATAACAAAAATTATATTTAACCTCTCAAGTCCAAACAGTACACACTCCTAGGTCAATAACTGTAAAAATCCCATATCAATCATTCAACTTTCAGTTAGTCAAATTTTAGGCAAAAAATTGCAATTTTATCATTTTTTTTTTTTGGTATAACTGATTTGATGCATACATGCATATAGCCACATGATTATATCTAATAAATGTAGAAGTCCCAAATTAATCATTCAATTAGTCAAATTTTTGGTAAAAAGTAGCAATTTTTTTGTGAGCATGATTGTTTTGATGCATACATGCATACAGTATTATAATCTTGACAATTTTTATATCTAGTGAATGTAAAAATCCCAAATTAATCCTTCAATTAGTCACTTTTTGGACAATAAGTTGCAATTTTTTTGTGGGTATGCTCGATTTGATGCATATATGCATACAGTATTAAAGTCTTGAATACTATTATATCTAATGAATGTAAAAATCCCAAATTAATCATCCAATTAGTCAAATATTGAGCAAAAAGTTGCAATTTTTTGTGGGCATGAGTATTTTTATGCATACATGCATACAGCACTATAATCTTGACAATTATCATATCTATCTAGTGAGTGTAAAAATCCCAAATCAATCATTCAACTAATCAAATTTTGTGCAAAAAGTTGCAATTTTTTTGTGGGCATGCTTGATTTGATGCATACATACATATAATAAATATATAAAACCTCAACATTATAATAATTAAACAAGAGGGAAATGAGATTACTGGTTTCTGATAATAATGGAACAGAGAAGGCCCAAGATACTTCTTTCGTTTCTCAAACACTTCATCGGCTAATGGGCCTTTGTACGGCACCGGCTGATAATCAAACGGCGGAAGCTCCGGCGGCTGAACCGTCGAGAGGCGTCGGATGGATGAAAGATTGGAAACCCACTTGGGATTTAGGAAATAAGTGATGGGTTTTCGGTTTAACATTGTAAAGGTTCAATCTTGATGAGTTTGATTGGAAGATGATGATGAAGGGTTAAATGGTATGGTGTATCTAAATCTTGATGGATGAGTGAGAGTGAGGTGGAATGAGGTGGAATAAAGATTATGTTTATCTACTAATAATATGCATGTGTTGAATTCCACTAACCTAGTGATTATTATAATCATATAGAGTTAAAGTGGGGTGGATGGATGAGTTGTATAAAATTGTTCATTCAAGATTTGTAAATTTTTAAATTGATATGATATTATAATATATGATGGATATTGATGGTTGTGTAGTTCAGACCTTGACCTGGCCTACCAAAAGTTTTGCTTTTTAATTTAGAACCGGTTGAACTCCTCACGACGATGCAGCTAGCGGGACATTGGGAATTTAGTTCAAGTCGGTATCAGTTTGGTACGGTTATTAAGGTATGGTCACACGGTAATTGAAAGAAAAGCCAAAAGAAATATAGTTGTGATATACCTAAAAGGATATCGATATGTGTTTTACATCGATCGAAAACCATAGAGATGAAGAAAGTCGTAACGTAGGAATTTGCCGTGATCGAAAACCAAAAAATAGTTGTGACAGTCACGGAAAGCAAGAAATTTGTCGTTCAAAAAAAAGGAACGTGGAAATTAAACGTAGTATGTAGGTTTCGAACTTTTACACCCAAATTCCACATGCAAAACTCCATATTCCGTCACTTGTTTGAATGAAGACACGTTACGTTCGTTCCACTCGTTTCCACTAACTAGAATACACCCATTTTATCAAATTATACATGCGGCGCACTCCGATTTGGTAGAAAGTAAGGAATATGCATTTGTATAATTTACACATTCATTTTAAGGTCACAAGTTCAACCGATGTTAAACCAAATTAATATTTCTTTCTCATTTTCAATATAGCACATGGTCCCACATCGTTCAACTTAACTTGAGAAACTCAACTTGTCACTTTTCTTTGTATTAAAGTGGCAGTCCCACACCGCCCAAAAACACGCTTGGGCTTTAAACCTGTTAACACGCCTTTATTTTATAGCAGTATGATTTGTTTTATATAAGTTGGAAACTGATTTTCTTAGATAATTATAAACTAGAAGGAAAGTCACACAAGTTAATGGCGATTATAGTTATCCATCTCACTACCACCATGCTATTAAGTAAAGTGAATAAGTCTACTCATGCATCATACATACACAATATATAGATGTTATTATTTGAAGTCTCATTATCAAAATAGAAAGAAAGTAGTTGCATACTTGAATAGAACTCCTTTATCAAAAAGTTCACCGAGGTTTTTGTAGCTTAGCGTAATGGCGGACCCATTAATATTTTTCATTGGGTACGGTCACTCAATATAGCAGTCGAAAGAAGAAACTAAAGAAATATAGTTGTGATATGCGTAAAAAAATATCGACACGTGTTTTACATCGATCGAAATCATAAAAATGAAGAAAGTTGTAATGTAGGAATTTGTCATGATCAAGAACCAAATAAATATTGTTGAGATATGCATGGGTTGCAAGAAATTTTCCGCTCAAACAAAAAGGATGGAGGGGGAAATTAAACGCGGTATGTAGATTTTGAAATTTCACACCCAAGTTCCGCATGCAAGGAACTTAACAACTCCACCGACACAGAGTTATTGTTTTAATCCGCTTCGAATGATATTTATAAAAAAAGTACTTCGTAGTTGATAATGGTACAGACTCACAAAATGACTATTATTATGTCACAGCCCCCGAACCCATACCCCGGGAGGGGAGCCGTGAACGCGAGTGGTGGTATCGGTGTTTATTATTTAGCAGCAGAAAATTCATCAGGACCGTAGTTAGGAAAAATTATCAGAGTGTATAATACCATGATTTTTATTTCATCTGGTTGGATAAAACTCATTTATATCCTTACATATGTTTTATAAGGATAAACCCTATTTTACAACAAAAAAAAAAGTTTCTTTATTCTGGTGATAAGCCACTTATTTAAGCTGGAAGGCCTGCGGGCACCATTCCTTTATCTTTATCATCTCACCTGAAACATGTATTTTAAAAATATTTGATCTGCAGAAAATACTGGTAAGTACATTCATTTGTAATGGCACATATACAATTACAGCATTAAGATGTTTTTACATCTGCTAACACTTGTCCAATAAGTAACGTGTAATAGCCCAGTAGGCAAGCCTTGTATACAAACCCCACAATACCAGTAGTAACCATCCCGTAAGTCTACAGAGACTTAATCACTATAATGTATTTAAAATACTTTAAAAATATATTTGAAAACATTTAGACCATCTGTCATGAGTTTTATAGGTTTTGAAATCATCGCGATGGGTTGATAAGTCATCCCCATTTCTGACGCTTGTCAGGCAAGTCTGCATAACTTCCACGTCGCGTATCGCGATGAGTCACTTTGGGAGTTTATCGCGTATCGCGATGGACACGTAAGCTTCTGGATAATCTACACGTCATCGCGTAACGCGATGAGGCTAACTAAACCCGTCGCGTATCGCGATGGGTAATTTTAATTTTCCACAAAAATACTAAGGCGGCCCTTAAGTGGCTCGCGGCGATGCAAGCGTGCGAAGTTCGCCCATCGCCCGTTCCCATGCGCGTAAGCACCCTCCGCTAGGACCACTTGAGAGTGACCTATCATATAAGAATATTATTATAGAAACTCATTTCCTTATAAAGAGCTTTCATTTTCTTTCAAGTTTCCATATGAGATCAAATTCCGTTCCATATTTATACCCCATGTGGGAACTTTCATATTTTTCCATCTTTCAAAACCCATGATTTCATTTATTCAAAGTGGGGTATTTCCATTTTCTTATTTTATATTTTCCACCATATGTTTTTGGAAAATTTGGAAATGTTATATATTAATATATAGATATATAATGAGAAACATTATGCTAAACAAGTTACCTAAATTAACATTGATTGCAAGTTTACAATTTCTTTCATAGTTTCATATATGCGTAAATAACATCATAATCTGTGGCGCACATTGGGTAAAAAGGTCTACAAGTCAAGCTCAACATGATTGGTCACGTTTTTTGATGGTTCATGCAATTTTTTTTAGTTAAAGAAACATAGATATTACATCAATATAGCAGGTAGGCGGACAACAAGCTGCGTCGTCACCCCTTTCTGAATTGCAAACCCTAACCTGCTAAAGACATACCCCTGCCCCTTTGGAGTCGACACATTGCGATGCACAACCTGTTGGACCCTGGTTAGGAAACGGATAGCTTCCGGTGCCAAGGAGCCAAATGTATCAAAAGCCAGAGGGACAAAAACATGTTGGTTCTCTTCGCAGGCTTTAGCATGTTTCTCCACCTTCTTCGTTTCAGCCCTTTTCATTGCTTGCCCAGCTACAAACCCATTATCCCTCAAACCAGCTAAGGGAGATACCCCTGTGAGATCAACACAAGCGTGTTTTTCCCCGGCCCAACCAAAGACGAGCAAATCTGCCGGTCGTAGAGTGGATCTCCCTTCCGAGGGGTCTGTAAGGAAGTTTACGGGGGCTTCCTTTTTAGCTGATATCCCATCTCGCCTTAAGATGTCCCAAAGAACGTCCCGCACCCAATCATGTCGGTATTTGAACCCAGGCATCTCCTTGCAATGAACCGCATGCTCTCCGAATTTATCCAGGCAAGCCTTACGGCAGATCGGACATGTTTCGTCTTCTGGGTACATTGGGACCATCAAACGGTACTTAAGAATGGCCCTATACTTGACCGCAGACATGCTTTGTCCCAAGCCATCAATCGGGATAACGGTTAGAAAATCTTGGGCATGAGGACCTTGTAAGCATTCAATAACCGCCTTCTGTCGGGGGGACAATCCAAAAACTTCTCCCAGGCTCTGAGCGATTTTGCCAAAAAGGGCATTCGCCAAAGTTTTTTGAGGCTTTGGTGGGGCGGTGTCCATATTAGAGAAACCGCCAATGTCAAAGTCTGGGAGAGCGCCATTTAGGCATTCCAGGGTCTGCACGTAGTCTGAGTCCAGGTCGACAACCCCGCTATTCCTTAAGATGTGATTCTGTAACTTCCAAGACTGAGCCCTCGATGCTACAAAAGCGTAAACCCCAACATCATGAGCCGAAAGAAGGCCTAAACCCTCTAAGCGGATCGGTAAAGATGCAAGTCGCCACTGAAGATCACCAAAGAACGGGCCTCCATATACAACTATGTCTTCATGCAATTTGTACCAAATATGTGATATGTGTCAAATTGGTTACACTCTGACAACGTTGTCTCTTTCCACCAACAATATTATACCGCATGTTTGAATAAACACACGTTACGTTCGTTCCACTCATTTCCACCAACTAGAATACACCAATTTTATCAAATTATACATGTGGCGCACACCGATTTGATGGAAAGTGATGGATGTGCATAACAAATGTATAATTTACACATTCATTTTCATTCATTTTCAGTTCACAACTTCTACCGATGTTAAACCAAATTAATATTTCTAATTCATTTTCAATATATCACATGAAGAAACTCAACTTATCACTCTTTTTTATTTAAGAGCAATCCCACACTGGCCAAATAAATAAAACGCATCTCAACTCACCTTCACCCCTCTATAAACATGAAGAAAAAAAAGGTTCAACCTAGAAAACAGTTTTCCAGTCGAACCTGGTTCAATACATAACTTGACGGTTATGTCATCAGTGGTTTAAAGTGTGCTAACTGGGCCGGTGATACAAGCGATCCAACCCACGCCTAGGACTGGACTTGGGCTTTTAGCATGTTTACGCACCTTTATTTTGTAACTTTGTGTAGAATAGTAACCAACTTTGAAATTTGTTCCAATCAGGTTACTGATAAAAACTTTTGTTCCACTTAGGTCATTGAACTTTCATTTTTGTTCCAATCCTAGATATTTTACATGGATAGCAGGTAATCTAGGTTTTTTTTAATTTTTCAATATTTTTACTTTGCATAATAACTTAAAGGTTGCGAAAATTAGTAAAAATCCGAAATATAATTTTAAAATTTATAAAATTTGTAAAAAAAAATTAGGAAAATTGAGGTTCGGGTTAGAACGGGTCAAGGTCGGAACGGGTTTCGGGTCAGTTTTTTTTTAAACCAACGAATCAGCGCGTTTTCAACACGTTACAACTCATTTTAACAGAAAAAAGCTCGTTTAAAGCGATTTTTCAGTTCGTTTCAGCACATAACAGCTCGTTTAAGCGATTTTTCATTTCGTTCCAGCTTAAACGAGCCGTTAAGTGCCGAAACGAACTAAAAAATCGCTTTAAACGAGCTGTTAGGTGCTGAAACGAACTTAAAAAATCGCATAAACGAGCTGTTAGGTGCTGAAATGAACTGAAAAAATCGCTTAAACGAGCTGTTAGGTGCTGAAACAAACTAAAAGAATCGCTTAAACGAGCTTTTGCTGTTAAAACGAGTTGTAACGTGTTGAAAACGCACTGATTCGTTGGTTCAAAAAAATAAAACTGACCCGAAACCCGTTCCGACATTGACCCGTTCTAACCCGAACTTCAATTTTCCTAATTTTTTTTACAAATTTTCGAAATTTTGAAATTATATTTCGCATTTTTACTAATTTTCGTAACCTTTAAGTTATTATGCAAAGTAAAAATATTGAAAGATTAAAAAAACCTAGATTTTCTACTATCCAGGTAAAATATCTAGGATTGGAACAAAAATGAAAGTTGAATGACCTGATTGGAACAAAAGTTTTTATCAGTAACTTGATTGGAACAAATTTCAAAGTTGGTTACTGTTTTGGATAAAAATCTGCTAAGGATCAAGTATCCAAATCTGTTATGTGAGGTAAGGTGCTAACTCGTTAATGACAAGTGCGTAATTGTAATATTGGTGAACACAAAGGTTTGATCACGAGGGAAAAAGCCCTTAACCAAGATAGTCTTACTTCGGTCAAAACTTATCAAGGCAAACTTTGGTAAAATAACTTCGGTCAAGGATTAATAAGATAATCTTTGGTCGAATTACTTTAGTCAATGCTCGACAAGGTAACCTTTGGTCGATGAGTATATGATTATCGTGATCTCCGGCACAAAAAGCCCCCCGACGGTGAAAACTATCACCGTCGATTATATTGGCAAATAAAAGGTGGTTACAAATGTTGTGGAGTCAATGACCGAGATTACAAAGTATGCTAGTGTGTAGAGAGAATGCTAGTTTCTGCTCTTAATGTGTGTGATAGTACATGTGTTTTCCTACTCGATCATGGCTCGTTTTAAATACGAAAATATCACTAACTATATCTCCTATCTATCCGGAAATCTTCCACCTAGCCGCTCCACGACCTTTGACCACGTGCCAACAGCCATCCAGTAGCGAGATAAGCGGAAGAATGAGTCTCATAGCCGTTGTTGATATTTGCACGTTCATCTTCACATGAGTTCGTCCATTAACAGCTACATTGAAGTAGGATCCTGGATTTATGCTCTAGCTGGAGAATGCTCTGTGAGGATAATTGATGCAAGTACGTCTTAAAGTTTTCACACCTGTCTAACACATCACCATACTAAACGCAATCATTAGTAAACAAGTAATACCGAGGATCATCGATCCTTTATATCCTGATATATATTTCAAGGATAAACTATCTATAATACAGTCAAGGATAAAGGATCCTCAGTATAAAATTCATGGCCTAACAATTGCTCCCAAAATGGCGAGTGACAGTGGAATACAGCTGTCATTTTGAAATTCAAAATCATTGTGAAAACTGATAGATGGGACGGTTTTTGCCAGAATATTTACCATTTAACCCCCAAGGTTAATTATAACCGTCTATATATGCCGCCCTATATCTTTGATTATATACACGGCTTCTTCCGACGTATCAGGCATCCTTTCTACCTCTTTCTCTTATTTTCTTTAAACATGTCTGCTGCTTCCTCTTCTTCTTCTCCGGCTGCTTCTAACCCTTCCGAACAAACTTCCGATAACTGCGAGTTGTCGGAAATGAAACCACAATACCTCATAGCCAACCCATCTTCTGAGATTTGTAAACTGACAGATCCTGAGATCAACAAGTTCCGCCGGTTATTTCCCCCAAAAACCCTATTCCGCCTTTATGAATCCAGTGTTCGTTGCGACGTGTATTCCAAGGTCTGGGCGTGTTTTACAGCGACTCCCTTTCTTATCGGCTACAAGTACCCTTTTCCATCTTTTACCCAAAGTTTTTTCGATTCTACCGACATCTCTTACATACAGGCTATGCCGATGATTTGGAGGGTTCTTATCACCATCGAGAGAATCATTGAGAAGGAAAAAATCTATTTCGGCCTTCCCGAGTTATCATATTTATATACCCTCACTACCCACGGTTCTACTCGCTTTATCTTCAAATCCAAGCCCCGACAGCCCCATCCGATCTCAAAAGCCACGCTAAACGATTCCGTGTGGAGGAATCAGTTCTTCTTCGTAAAACGCGACTCAATACTAGGGGGAATTGATCTTCCTTCAATGTGGGTCACGAAGGTTAGGATCCTGGATCCTTAAGGAATAGCAGGATCCTTTATTCTTCAATTTTAATCCTTATTCTTTTTATTGTCTGCAGTTGAGAACTTCGCTTCATTGAGTAAACTACCTGGAACAGAAGAGAAAGCAAAACGGTTCCTAGAGCTGGACACCAAAGTTAGGACCTTTCAAGCTCGATTTGTTGAAGGTTTTTGTGATATCTCCTAAAGCTCAAGCATGTCAAGTAAGTTAATAATTTTAAAGTAAATAAAATAAATTAAAACACTTATCTGTCGAATTTTCTTCTACAGGCACCAAGAAATTAGGAAAGTCCGCTCTCAAGTTCTCCCTAGACGACATCGACTGTATGGTTACTTCTCCTTCTGTCAATAAGGAGGCTTCAAAGGCTGGCACTAGCTCCGAACCCAAGACTGCCACGACCAGGGCCAAGTCCGTAGCTTCCAAGAGGAAAATATCGTCTGATCTTGAGACCCGTTGTGACATTGTCTGCTCTGTAAGTATACTGTATTCTGTCCTTTCGCATTTTAGGATCCAATATTGTTCCAATCCTGATATGAGATTTATTGATAGGCTGTGACCTCTATGAGGGACCATTATGAAAATATTATCCATCAGATGAGCGAGAAAATGTCCGAGTTAGGGAAAGCAATGGTTGCTAAGGACAAGGCTATGATCCATATCTCCAAGGAAAAGAAACAGTTGGAGGATCAGCTATCCTTATCCGAAGCCCAACGTCAAGAGGCAGTGGAGCAGGCAACTAATGAAGCCAATGTGTGGGCTGCTAGGTCGATATTCCAAGCGCGGATCAAGATGGCGACTGAGGCCGGTGATCCTGATTTTGACAAGTCGGCCTGGGATGTGGAGAAATGGAAGGCTGCTCTTGACGACCTTGGTGGTGAGGATGACGAGGAAATGGTTGAGAACACCGAAGCTGGGACCAGTGGCGTTAAGGAGGCGTTTGAAGTTGGCAAGGGAGAAGGTGATGCTGCGGTTGAGGATGCAGCTTAAGTGGGAAATGAAGGATATCAAAAACAAGGCCCGAGCCCACTTTTTTGTTCAGTGTTGATGTTTCTATGAACAAATTCTATGGTCTGTAATAAACAGTAGTAACTAAGATAAAGGATCCATGATCCTTAAGACAATCTGCGGGAGTGACAAAGGTGGAGGGATCCTCTATTTGTGGGGATGAAACCTTTGTTGACCCTGTTTCTAAATTTCCTGCACTTATAACCGTTAGTAACTCCCACTTAACCCGGATGGATGGTCCATCTTTTCGTATGGTGAAGTCCGGGTTAAGAATTTTGGATAAGTCATTGGGGCTTATTTTAATTAATACATAACTCTTTTGACTTTTTACTTGTTATTTATTTTCAAAAATTTTGTTAGATATAATCTTAATATTGTTGAGACTTTGACAAATAATTTTAAGCAAAAGATGGTTAGAATAAAGAATCCTTATGAAAATCATTTAGGATAGAATATCCTTAAGGAAAAAATATTAAGAAAGAATATCCTTAAATAACAAATATTAGGATAAGACATCTTTAACAGTTGATAAAATTTATACAAAAGAATTACCTCAAAGGGCAAATTTTAGGTTAAAGTTTCCTTAAGATAGGCAAAATTTTTAGTATTAAAATAATTTTAAAGGGAATAATCCTTTTAAACTGAAAGATCCAAAATTATCGCAACAAATATCATACATAAGTTAATTAGCAGAGGTCATACCAGAAGGTCAAGATAGACCTAAGTTACCAGAAGTGTTGAATTCTTAGTTATCCTTAAAGGAATAGCTTTAGGATCCGGGATCCTTATTTTCTTGATCTTCAGAAGGAACTTAGAAAATCTGTTGCAAATAATTTATAATATTAATTGTGATCAAACCCATTAAACTGGGGACAAGCCCAATAATAATCTGGGGACAAGCCCGTGCAACTGGGGACAAGCCCGTGTAATCTGGGGACAAGCCCGTGCAACTGGGGACAAGCCGTGTAATCTGGGGACAAGCCCGTGCAACTGGGGACAAGCCCAAACTGGGGACAAGCCCAAAATATGGATGTTAACTGGCGACATGGCACTTGAGAAGAGGTGAAAACCCCTTAAACCTTATGATCAAACTGGCGACAAGGCCCTTGAGAAGAGGTGAAAACCCCTTAAACCTTAGGATATGGTACGTCTACCATAAATCGTAGGATCCTCCATATAACCTGAAACAACGAAATTGTCAGCCACTAAGCGTGTACTGGTCCCGCTGCCCCGGACTATACATCGGATAGCGTGCGCAACTAGCGATCGTGAGAAAGGTGAAAACCTTTAAACCGTAGGGGATATGACCATCGGGGGTCATATCCAAACGTGGGCTAGGCCAAGAAAGATAAGATAATACCTCAAATGCAAAGGAGAGGTGGCCAGCCTCTTGAACATCAAATGATTCATTATAATCCTGCATGGTTATTCAAAACTTGGAAAAAAAATAAAGTGTTAAGAATATATTATCCTTAAATTAACAGTAATAATCCAAAAAGAATAATTGATCAGAAAGATGTTACCGAATTAATGATCCTACATCATTTTTTGGATAATATATCCTCTCAGGATAATGGATCCTGATCAGAAAAAATATTTCTTGAGATGGATGGCATTCCATGCTCTTGGTAACCTGTTGCCTTCCATTATGAGCAAATGATATGCCCCATTTCTTGCCTCCGACTCAATCTGATAAGGTCCTCCCCATTTGGGTGCTAACTTCCCATCAGCCGGATTTGTTGTGTTTTGGAAGGCTTTCCTTAATACTAGATCTCCTTCTTGAAATCTTCTGATTATGATATTTTTGTTGTGTGCCCCATCTACCCTTTGTTGATAAGCTGCCATTCTGATCTTTGCTAGGTCTCTGAGTTCTTCTATAGTATCCAAGTCTTCAAGAAGTATTTCTTCATTGGCTTCAGGATCACGGATGCTCGTTCTCGCAGTAGGAACCACCATTTCTGTGGGAATTACTGCTTCGGATCCAAACACCAATGAAAAGAGTGTTTGGCCTGTTGCATTCTTTGGAGTTGTCCTGTCTGCCCAAAGAACATAAGGAAGTTCTTCATCCCATTTTCCCTTCTTGGATCCTAGCTTCTTCTTTAAATTGTTGATGATAATCTTGTTGCTAGACTCTGCTTGACCATTGGCTAGAGGATGAACCGGAGTTGAAGTAATCATTTTGATGCCCCAACTGTCACAAAAGTTAGTAGTTCTATTCCCGATAAACTGGGAACCATTGTCACAAACAATTTCAGCAGGAATACCAAATCTAGTTATAATATTTCGTTTAATAAAAGATATCACTTCCCTTTCTCGGACTTCTACAAATGCTTCTGCCTCAATCCATTTGGAGAAGTAGTCAGTCATAGCAAGCATAAAGACCTTTCCACCTGGTGCTTTTGGTAGTTTGACTAAAATATCCATACCCCATTTCATGAAAGGCCATGAGGAGGATATAGGATATAGAGGCTCCGCTGGCTGATGAAGGATGTTCGCGTGTCTTTGACAAGCATCACATTTTCTTGAATATTGCACTGCATCCTTCTTCATTGTTGGCCAAAAGTATCCAGTTCCGAGTGTCCTGGAAAATAGTGCTCTTCCACCTGTGTGGTTGCCGCAATCTCCTTCGTGAAAGTCTTTAAGTACTTCCTGAATTTCAGGATCCTCGATGCACCTCAAGTATGGACCTGCAAGAGATTTTCTGTATAGCATATCATCTAATAAAATATATTGTGGTACCTTGAGTCTGAAGGATTTTGGATTCTCCGTAGCTGGGATCTCTCCAGTCTGAATGTACTTTTTGATCGGGAGGATCCAGGATCCTTGATTGTCCGAGGATAATGGATCCCAAAGTACAATCTGCTTATCACTTGTTATTTCCCCAACTTCTTGCTCTCCTATTGCTGGCGAGAGTATGTGAATAATTGAGATCTTCGTATTTTTTGGTATTTTTAGGGATGAGGCTAAATTTGCTAAGGCGTCTGCCCCAGCATTTTCCTCTCTTGGTACCTGTACTATACTAAACACTTCGAAGGATTTTGCTAATTCCTTTACAATTTCTAAATATTTGATCATATTTTCACCTTTTACGGTATAAGAACCGTTAAAGTGGTTAGTAATGAGTAAAGAATCCATATAAACTTGAAGATACCTGATCCTCATACTTTTGGCTAAAAGTAAACCTGCTATGAGTGCTTCGTATTCTACTTTATTGTTGGTAGCTTGGAATGCACATGCAATGGACTGGGGTATTTTGTCCCCCCTGTGACGATTTCAGTAGTATGCCCAATCTCGTTCCTCTTACGTTGGATGCTCCATCTGTGAAGAGGATCCAAGGATCCTTGGTCTTTTCCAGTTGTTGGACCTCCAAGTCAGCTTCTTTTTGTAGATCACTAGTGAAATCAGCCACAAAGTCCGCCAGTGCTTGAGACTTGATTGCTGTTCTCCGCCTCGTACTGGATATCATATGCACTTAACTTCACTGCCCATTTGGCCATTCTACCTGATAACTCTGGTTTTCTAAGAACATTCTTCACAGGATAATTAGTTCTCAAAATAATAGGATGAGTTTCAAAATAGTGTCTCAATTTAGTAGAAGCCATAATAAAAGCAAGAATTAATTTTTCAAGATGAGAGTACCTGGCTTCTGCATCTAACAGACTCTTACTTACATAATATACGAGATGCTGTTCACCTTCATGATCCTTTACCAAGACGGCACCTACTGCATTTCCTGATACAGCTAAATACAGGTATAAGGATTCTCCATCCACAGGCTTCATTAGAGCTGGAGCTGAGGATAAGTAATCCTTCAAGGCTGTAAGCGCGACCTCATGCTTTTCCGTCCATTCAAACTTTTTATTCTTCCTAAGGATGTCATAGAAGTCCTTGCACTTCTCGGAGGATCTTGAGATGAACCTATTGAGGGCAGCTATTCTTCCTGTGAGCCTTTGGACATCCTTTGTATTTGCAGGGGATTTCAAATTGAGGATGGCTTCAATCTGCTCGGGGCTTGCTTCAATTCCTCTCTTAGTCACCATATATCCCAGAAAGTTTCCAGCCTTAACACCAAAGTGGCATTTTGACGGATTCAATTTCATGTTATATTGGTCGAGGATGTTGAATGCTTCCTCGAGGTTTCTAAGGTGATCCTCAGCTTTCTTTGATTTCACCACCATATCATCTATGTAGACCTTCATAGTCTTACCCAACTGATCCTTGAACATCATGTTGACTAATCTTTGGTATGTTGCCCCTGCATTTCTTAGTCCAAACGACATAGCAGTATAACAGTATATGCCGGTAGGAGTCATGAATGTTGTATCCTCTTGATCAGATGGTTCCATCTGAATTTGTTGAAATCCAGAGGAAGCATCCATAAAGGTAAGCATTTCATGTCCTGCCGTTGCATCCACCATAGAGTCTATATGTGGTAACGGGAAAGAATCCTTGGGGCACGCCTTGTTTAAATCAGTAAAACCGACACACACCCTCCACTTTCTATTCTTTTTTGAAACAACGACCACATTAGCTAGCCATCAAGGATACTGAACCTCTCTGATCATACCGGCCTTAAGAAGTTTTTCAACTTCTTCTTGTATGATCTTGTTCTTCTCAGGAGCGAATTTCCTTCGCTTCTGATGGATGGGTTTAATAGATAAATCAAGGCCGAGTTTATGAGTGATTACCTCTTTTGAAATACCTATCATGTCCGAGTGCTTGAAGGCAAAAGTAGATCTTCTTTACCCTAAGAAGGATATTATATTCTCTTCAATATTACTAGGGATACTGGATCCTAAGAACACCTTTATTTCTGGATCTTCGGGGTCCAATGATACTTCTTTAAGGTCTTTCTCCCGAGCTTCCAGCACGTCCCTAGGATGTTGCTGTAATTGCTATGCTATGGTTGGCTTGGCTGTGGCTTCATTGATGATGAATAATAGTTCTTGGCCTCCGCTTGGTCACCTACTATCTTTACAACTCCCCAAGGAGTAGGCAGCTTGATGCACTGGTGATAAGTTGAGGCTACAGCCTTCATTCCATGGAGCCACGACCTACCTAAAATAACATTGCAGCAGGAAAGGTTAATCTATAACACAAAATTTTTGGTATGAATTTAACCCTTCGATATAAATTGGCAGGTTGATGTCCCCCAGTGTCTTCTTGGTTTCGCCACTGAAACCGACTAGCACCGAAGTTCTAGGAATGATTTCTGAATCCGGGATGTTCATCTTCTTAAGAACATCATGTTGGATAATGTTGACCGAGCTGCCACCGTCTACTACGATCCTGCGTACATAATGGTTAGAGATAAATAAATTAATAATCAAACCGTCGTGATGAGGATCCTGAATGTTCATTTTGTCTTCCTCATCGAAGAAGATTCTCTTGTCTGTTGTTAAGGTGGTTGACACTATTGGTTGATCTAACGAAAATCCTTGAGCCTGTTGGCTCATGGACCTCTGTTGAAAGATAGATGATCCTGGCTGGAATAGCGAGGATCCTTGAGTCTGTTGTCTCATGGACCCCTATTGAAGTATAGATGATCCTTATGAGAACTGTGCCATGGATTCCGGACTGGTGAAATCCAGCATCCTTGGCATCAGGGGGGTGAGATCCTCTAATGGCCTCTTGTTCTTCTTGAGATCCTCTATCTCACGGAGGATCCTCTGATTAGTCTTGTTCTGCTGCTCCATGTATGCCTTAACCTGCGAAAACATAGATGAAACATCACTGTTAGTATTAACCACCGGGGCAGCAGCATCGGTTTTTGAGCTCTGGAAGACTGGTAGTTGCGTCTTGCTCCCAGCAGCAGCAGGCCGTTGTGTTCCCGTGATTGGCGGAGGCATCGGTAGCAAAGTCCTTGATGAGGGAGGAACCGTAGCCGGCATAGTTGAGGAAGCAGAGGTTGATTGAGAGGCCATTGATAGTGATATGGGTATGAAAAAGTTGAGAATGATAAGAATAATATGGATTATAGCACCAATTGCCCCACGGTGGGCGCCAACTGTGGACAAAAATCTGCTACGGATCAAGTATCCAAATCTGTTATGTGAGGTAAGGTGCTAACTCGTTAATGACAAGTGCGTAATTGTAATATTGGTGAACACAAAGGTTTGATCACGAGGGAAAAAACCCTTAACCAAGATAGTCTTACTTCGGTCAAAACTTATCAAGGCAAACTTTGGTAAAATAACTTCGGTCAAGGATTAATAAGATAATCTTTGGTCGAATTACTTTAGTCAATGCTCGACAAGGTAACCTTTGGTCGACGAGTATATGATTATCGTGATCTCCGGCACAAAAAGCCCCCCGACGGTGAAAACTATCACCGTCGATTATATTGGCAAATAAAAGGTGGTTACAAATGTTGTGGAGTCAATGACCGAGATTACAAAGTATGCTAGTGTGTAGAGAGAATGCTAGTTTCTGCTCTTAATGTGTGTGATAGTACATGTGTTTTCCTACTCGATCATGGCTCGTTTTAAATACGAAAATATCACTAACTATATCTCCTATCTATCCGGAAATCTTCCACCTAGCCGCTCCACGACCTTTGACCACGTGCCAACAGCCATCCAGTAGCGAGATAAGCGGAAGAATGAGTCTCATAGCCGTTGTTGATATTTGCACGTTCATCTTCACATGAGTTCGTCCATTAACAGCTACATTGAAGTAGGATCCTGGATTTATGCTCCAGCTGGAGAATGCTTTGTGAGGATAATTGATGCAAGTACGTCTTAAAGTGTCACACCTGTCTAACACATCAACATACTAAACGCAATCATTAGTAAACAAGTAATACCGAGGATCATCGATCCTTTATATCCTGATATATATTTCAAGGATAAACTATCTATAAGACAGTCAAGGATAAAGGATCCTCAGTATAAAATTCATTGCCTAACAGTTACCATTCTATGAAGTAATCCCTTTATATTTTGGGTTTATAAAAGTTAGAAAATTATTACATTTTTTGTATCAAATTATATAGTAGAAGAAAAATAACATAGTTTAATCGAGATTAAAGTTACCCATCTCACTACCACCATGCTATTAAGTGAAGTGAATAAGTCATGGACAAATTTTAGCCTACTCACACATCATACATACATAATATATAGATATTTTTATTTGAAATGTCTCATCGAAAGCAAATATTTCAACAAGATAGAAAGAAAATAGTTGCATAGAACTCCTTGTTTATCACGCATCTTTCGACATCAAGATAGAAAGAATATTTCAATAATCCTTGTGGTTTATTTCTTTTAGCATGGTGACGATCAATGAGCTGCTGGGACGTGTGGGTTGGGTTTTCATTATTTATGTAAATTACATGAATAATCCTTATGGTTTATTGATCAAAAGTGTAAAAATGTTATCGGTGTAGTCGAGGTAAATGCACAAACATCATGATATAATTAACAATGTTAAAACTGTTTAGTGTTACATAAAGGTTTTCAGATTATGGAGCTTATATAGTATATTAGTGTGTAGGGTCAAGGGTGGTGAAAAACGAAAGAAACCACACTCACTCCATTGATGCTTGAGCTTGCTGTCTTGGTATCAAGAGACAGGTCAATGGCTGGTTCAGTTTCACACACGTGACACATGACACTATGACACACATTTTCATATATACATGTCAAAACATATGAATATATAATATAGCAGCATCCTCAGTCCAAAGCACCAACTCAAACTACTACATGTAACATGAGATCTGCAACTCTACTCTCTCTTCTTCTCTTCATCCTCATCTTATCTCGTCAGAATCTTGATGCCAAACAAGACGTTGGTTCGTTTAATTCAGTCCATGTGGTTAGATCATCATCATGATCATCATACATACATCATCCATATATATACATACATAGATGTGTAATACATTAACATGCTTTCTATATATTGTTTTTTTCTTTCCAGGGTCGGGGAAAGAAGACCAACGGTAAGCAAGACAATGAGAATGGGTTGGAAGAGAGCGGTTTTGAGGACCAGGATTACATCTATACTCAATCCATTCCTTAAGATTTAATTAAACGTGTGTATGTATAGTGACGAATTCAGTAAATTTTTGCTAGGGGGGCGAAAAATAAGTTGGGTTCTAAATGTTTTAATTACTCATGGTTATGCTCCTCCTTTTCAATATGTTTATTCTACGTGTTTTGACTCATGTTATAATTCATTTGGGATACTATATAGTTTTATGTGTTTGTATAGTTCATTTGTAATGTTTATCATTTTCTTATTTCAAGCTTTGTGATGCTTTGGCCGGATTTAGTTCTCTTGTACGTTCTACGGAAAAATTAGTGGAAGTGTCTTTACTGGTAGATTGAATCTGTAACTCAAGAACAAACAAATTGGATAACTACCAAATATGATCGGAACGTAGACCAATATTTATAGCAACTCTGACTACCCCTATTGTATCTTAAAAGTCACATATCACCAAATCAAAATTTGGACCCAACAAGAGAATCAGTTGGGCAGTAAATGAGGGCTGCAGAGTAAGGTGAGTACAATATGCACATTAAGTATTTTTAGGCTAAAATACATCGTTAGTGTGTGTGAGGGTGTGTGTGTGAGAGAGAGATTAATGTTAAATGTGCAATGAATAAGTTTTATGTGTGTAGTTAAAAGTTTAGTTAACGTGTGCATGGGCTATGATTCGGTAAGCTTTAAAGTTGGAAGGTAACATGGAGAATTTGTGTGATTTGTTACATAAGTTATAATGAGAGAAACCAATTATAAATGTGTATGGGTAATGTGACCAGGGCTTATGATATGCGATTTGGAGTTGAATCGCAAAGTTAATACCAAAACCCGTCCCAAGCCTAACTTATAATCATCCTACCCTCTCCTCTTTTCCTTCAAACATGTATTCATGTTTAATAGCATTCACAAACCAAACAAAACCTAAAAGTATGTTAATACTCCCCTCCTGTGACAGTATTAACAAGAAGTGCTGTATGCCAACTTCTTGTATTATCGTGATAGAATCTTTATATACGGTTTCTAATTAGGACTCAAATGTTACAACTGCTAGAAAACTTGTTTGTTCCACATAACCAAATGCAACAAGCATTATGGTGGGCATGGTGAAAACACATAGGTTGCCATATGGAACATATAATTATGTCAATCCTTCAACTTATGCATAGGTTTGCAAAATGCAAAGATACTCTGATTCAAGAATTATAACTTGACCAGCGATGTTTCTTAATGCAAAGACGATTGGCAGCCAATACAATACCGAATTACGAACAAAACAAAAACAAAGGTAAAAAAGGATAATTTGTCTGTCAGACAACCGTGTAACCATGCTAGGACCCAATACTTGAGCTAGCAACGATCCTCAACTGAGCCATGGCCTAAACCATAAGCTTTGTTAATCACGCTCTAGCTACACGGTCTAGGTTCATCAACCAGACATGGGTTTCTGTCTTCTTAGGAATCAAGAATACAAAGGTACGAACCTATAGAACAGATCCTGTTCAAGTAAGATCGTGCTTTAAAGCTTCCTTGTTCATCTTATAAACGTGCGTTCATTTACACTTTCTAGCGATGTGGGATGGAACAAAAGGAATTTGCACTTTGCACCTTAGAAGGAAAAAGGATTTTATAAATCATGTGCCAACATAAAGTATTAAAAAACTCATTTGTTCCATCATTTAATATAATCCATGTAGTCTCTTTGAATGCATATTTAGTGACGTTGAGGTGATTTATTTATATTTAGTGACGTTGAGGTGATTTATTTATACAAAGACTATTTAGGTTGTTTGCTGTTTATTCAATGATATATAAATTTGACTTTTAGGTCAACATAAAGAATACGTTCACCCATCTTTGAATGCATATTTTTTTTAAAATTATATTAATTATATTTATACTATATAAACAAACCAAACTTATTTTTTTAACACATTCCTTCCACTTCTATACCAATTTATATCTTTTACACAAATATTTATACCATCATGTTTCCGAATAACAACCAAAATATTCTCGGTTTCGGTCAATATGCCCATCAAGGCAACCAAAATCCACAACCGAACCAATCTACAGCCCCGACGCCAACCGTACCCGTCCCGCATATGTATGACCCGTAAATGGCCGCGTACATTGCATATCTACAAAACGCTATGCCAAATGTGTTGCCCGTTTTCCAAAAACCGACGGCAAACATTTTTGCCGTTTCGGGTTCCCAACCCGAGGTCGAGTTTGTGTCGTAGACACAACCTGTCCCGGAGAACGTAGGCGGTTCGAGCCAACGCAGACGTCCGAGAAAACACAGAAAGAAGTCCGCCGGCGAACCTCGGGTTAAAAAGACGGTGATACCGTGGAGTATCGACGAGTGCGTACTATGTGCTCGTGCTTGGTGCGCGATATTGGAAGATGCCAAATGCGGTAGGTTCTTAAAATACATATATATATTTTTAAATTTCTTATAACAAACATTAAACTTGTAATGTTTTTATTTTTTTAGCGAACTATCAAAAAATGGGGGTATTTTGGCACAAAATTATAGAGATGTTCCACGAGCTTGGCGGGGACTCACGTCGAGAAAAAGATTCGTTACTGTCGAAATGGGGCGACATAAACACCAAATGCTTGGCTTTCCATACGGTTTACTCTCGGCTGAATCGACATAGGAGTAGCGGTGTCTCGGACGCGAAAGTCATGAAAAACGCGTTGACAGAGTATCAACATAAGGTCGGGGGGCCTTCAACTACTTTGGCATTTGGAAAGAACAGTTGAGGTTTCACCCAAAATGGGGCATGGTGTTGGATGCCGAAGCCGAAGGTGGTCCGCGTAAAAAAAAGTCTAAAACATCGTCTTCGGTTGATTCAGACACGCCCCGTTCCGACGCTCGAAACTTCAACCTAAGCGATAATGACGCCGTGAATACTACCGAGATGGCTCGGCCGGGGGGTAAAAGAAGCAAGGCCAAGGGAAGGGGGAAACGGGGTCGCTTCGTCGTCGGCAACGGGTTCAAATCCCGAATGGGAAAGTCAATTCAAATAAATGAACTCTCGACTCCAAGCTTTACACGACCTTGGAACCCAACGACTTCAAGTAAATTTGGACGCCGTCGACCTACTTAGAAGGAATGAAATGGACAAAGACATCGAGGTTTTATCAAATGAGCTATCCGAAGACGACCCGATAGTCAAATCTCTAAAAGCCACTCGACGAGCAAAAATTTTAAAAAAATATAAATAAGTTTTAGTTTTATTAGTTATTATGTATTTTTTTTTAATTTGATGTATTTTTTTTAATTTAGTTTTTATTTAGAAGTTTAATGTATTTTTTAATTTTATGTTAATTTATTTAAATGATTTAGTATTAAAAAAACAAATAAAATTAATAATGACTGGGCGCCACGTAGCGCATAATGCCTGGGGGTGGAGAGTTATGACTACAGCCTGTTTTTGTAAAAAACAATAACTCTGACTGGGCGCCACGTGGCGCATAATGCCTGGTAGTGGAGCTTTATGACTACACATGATCTTACAAGCTTTGGCCTGATTTAGTTACCTTGTTTTGTGGACAAATTAGTGGAAGTGTCTTTAGTGACAGGTTGGATTTGTAACTCAAAAACAAACAAAATGGATAACTACCAATTACAAATACTATTAATCTAAAATTGGACCAACAATTTAGGGGTGGCAGTCTTGATTCAAACCCTTTCAAGTGAGTCAATTTAAGTTGTTTTAAAAGTTAAATGAGTTGGTTTGGGTAAAAGGTTTTAACTAAATGGGTCAAAATGAGTCATTTGAAATTCAATCCTTTTATTTTCGGGTCAAAGTGGGTCGATAAGTTCAAAGAAATGGGTCGATGTGGGTTAGTGTCCTAAGGAAATGTGGCAGGTTTCGGATCGAGACGGGTTTTCGTACAAGACAGGTTTCGGCACGAAACGGTTTCAGATTGGAACGGGTTCAGTTCAGGTTTCAAGCCAACACGAGTTTTCACCCGTGACGTGTTGGGTTTTGGTTTCTTTTGTTTCTTTCTGGTCGATTCCGGTCTCGTTTTTGTTCGTTTTTTCAGTTTTGTTTTTGTTCATTTTGAATTCTTTTAGTTTCGTTTTGATTGATTTTTTCGATTTCGATTGATGTGGTCCGGTTTTGGCTTTTCGTTTCTTTGTTTCATTTTCGCTGATTCTTTCGGTTTCGGTTCGACTCTATGTGGGTTTTTTTTATGGAACGACAACAACGCAGGAAACATTTTAGGTGTTTGTTTTTGAAGTCAAAAACTGTCTGCAATCTGATTTCATGTCTGCAACTGAAGATGTGGTCTGAAGGTCTACAATATGAAAATATAAGACTGTTTGTTTTATAAACTGAATATCGTTTGCATAAGCTGAAAATTATTTACCAATCATACTTAACACAATAGATAGAAGTCATTAACATTCAAGTTATACAAAAATACCATAGTAGCACCAAGTATTAATAACAAAAAAAAGTAAAATAAACTCAAAGTACGTTATTTTGCATTAATTCTTGTGCTATTTGATCTTGAAGTTGACTCATGAATTGACGGTCCGCTGAACTTCCATGTCGTGGTACTTCTTCTTCTTTAATTTCACCACCATGTTGTACATATTCATCTCCATCCTGAAGACCTACATTTGGGTGATCATATTCATCAAAAAGTTCATCGCTTAAACCCTCTTTCCGTATAAAATTGTGAAGCGCAAAACATACAATGGTAATATTTCGTTGTGTAACCAACGAAAAGGGAGCCATTTTCTTTAATATTGGAAAGTGTGCATTCAATACACCATAAGAACGTTCAATAACATTTCTGTAACACCACGTCTCAAACCCTATAAATTTAAGCCTAAAAATATTAACTTAGAAAGTATAGGGACCAAAATGCAAATTCCGAAAATCTTCTTCCACCGCGGTACGCGACGGGGTAACAATCAACCCAGCGCGTAGCGCGATGGGCTTGCTGAGTCAGTGGACACGTGTCCAACAACGTGTCAACACGTGGCACGATATGACAGGCCACGTGTCACCACCGCATAAGGCGGCGTAAAATTGCGGCGCCGCGGTACGCGACAGGTTCCAAAGAACCCATCGCGTACCGCGATGGGGTCCTGAATTCTCCTATTAAAGGGGGTGACAGGCATGAGCTCCATTCATCCCAAACACACCTCCATTTTCACACACTTAACCTCGAAAGGCGTGCCCCGTTGCCGTAACAAGCCGACATGCTGTTTTCTCGTATTTCGAGCAAGAAACGAAGTTATAATCAAGTAGCAATCACTTAAGCGAGTAGATCAAGATCCTGCCTTTTTCTTATTATCAATCTAAGTATCCGCGTTAAGGTAGAGATTACGTTTAAGTTATTTTAATTATAGCTTAGACTATCAATTAAGGCTATGACCTTTAACCTTGATCGTATTTTACAAACATTCATTCACAATCATGTTTTCATAAACGTTACTTCATGATGAAGTAATGTTAAACAAAAGAGATATTTTGACGGGCATGTAGTAACTGGAAGGGGGATATCACTAGTAGTAAGTTTCTTGCCTAAGGAAAAGTAATTCGCATAAATCCCAATCAACCGAGGGACCCGTTTACTTACCTGGAGAAACTTACCAACGTGTTGAACCTATTAGGCCAAAGCATGCTATATCAAACGTCACATAAAATAAGTATTTTCATTTACAATCAAAGATAAACGATTTCAAGGTTAAGCTTACAATCATAGCTTAACATCAGTCAAAACATTCATACGAACCTATTTATGTGTAGGTTAAAGTATCATTCACGATCAATCAATCAGGCAGTCAAGGTTTACAACACCGACGGTACAGGTGAATACGTTCAAACCTTTTATAACGTGAATACAACCTTTTCAATCAGTCAAACATATTTATACTCAATGAGACGAACGGGTGTTTGTCTTAACGAGTCAATCAATGTCTATATGAGATCATGCAATCTCTAAAACGTTATAATACAAAGTAGAGAATAAAATCAACTCAGACCGAATAGGCATGTGTCTGGATCCAAACATAACTGTTAAAGCCCAATCAATCAATCAAAGGCAATGAAGCCGCAGGCTGCAACGGTCATGACTAGTTCTCAGTTCAGGGCTGTTCGGCTCGGGGAATACCGTTATGTGTGTAGGGCAGTGGTACATATACCGGAAGTAGAAATGCTTCCGCTGAGGTTGTCAAGAAAACTATGTTTGTATTATAATCGTCATTCAAAATGTTTTATTGAGTCATACGTGTTCACCAGCATATAGCTGACGTATTTTTCCAACCCAATGCAGGTAAGTAAGCATAAGTAGCATTAACAAGGATTGTAGTCTTAATAAAGATAGAATCGCGTACAAGATGGCTCCGTTTTTGATAAAGAATCCTTGTAATATAAAAACAATCTTTTGTAAACCAATACTTGGGTATTTAATTCCCGAGTAAATTTTCAATGTAAATTAATATTATATTCAACCTAAAGTCTTGCGCTAAAATTAACCCATAAACTCTGATATATTTACAAAACAAGTACTAACTTGTGGTCACACGCCTAGGCCCTAAGTTGGGGTGTGACAGGTTGGTATCAGAGCCATCGGTTTCAGCGAATTAAGTATTAAACATTAGTACCTAGGCTTTAACCATTATTATCATTATCATTCGTAGGGATAAGATAGGATTGGTAAACCTCCTATTCCTAATCTAACTAAAGTGCAGATGTCTTATACTAACTACTTTGGTCGTAGACACCTAGTAGCCATTCGATCAAAACCAACAATCATTTACGAACCATCCAATATGGAAAGTAGCAATAGTTACTACACTAGCCTTTTCAATCGCGATCAACCAATCAATCCGGTGTTACCGTATGGGAGCCAACCTGTGTATCTCCCAGGCAGTCAACAATGTCCAATCGAAATCTCTGACAATACCGAGGACAACGTTCCCCAGTATTACCCCTCCGACCTCCCAACATACCATCCTTTCGAGGAACAGGAGGTGCAGAGTAAAATCAAGCAAGAAACTGAATCGGAATCATCAAGTTGGATGAATTGTCACTCTGTTCAAAGGAGATGGCAATTTGGATCACCACCACTGGGTTATCAATACTAGATTCCACCGACCATTGCTGAACCAAGTCGTAAGCCAAAGATGAGGATCATCTTACCATACAAAAAGAGATCAGTTCAATCACCAATCAAGAATCCTTATGAATCAGAGGAAGAACCTGAGGAAGAGGAAGATTCAGAGGAAGAGGAGAATGAGAATCTTTGTTTTCCTCCTTATAATGGACCGAGACCTTCAATCTCCCAACAAGCAAAAGAGATTCGAGAGGAAGCAAATCTCATCGAGGAGTTTTACACCAATAATATCCCCGATGAAGAAATGCATGCATACGTTGCTAACCCGCATCTCTATTCACAAGAGAACGCTTATCTCTTTCCAGCCGCATCCGCACCAACGGGATATCTGAACCCGCCAAATTCGGTGATGGACGAGCTGAGAAACGAGAAAGTGGATAAAAAGAGAATAGGGAGAAAGATTTTCAAGAAATGTGACAAGATGAAAAGTCTTGTTACAAAATGGATTAAGTATTAGAAATCGTAGCTATGTACTGATTATGATCTTTTTCTTGTAAGATAAATAATGTAATATAAAGTATGTCTTTTCTAAAATTTTGTTTTATTCATGTAACATGTCTAAAGCAAAAAGTAATCAAGAAACTCAACTAAATAATAAAGAAAAGACTATCGAGGAAATCATGCAAGAAAAAGCAACTGCGGAAAATATACAAGCCATACCACAAAATTATGTGCTTGGTATCCGCGATCTAATAAAAGAGGCTGTGAATCCAATCTATGAAATATTGAAAAATGATCAAAGTCATACCGCCTCGCATTCTAACAAAAGAACAAGTCGAAATAAAAGTGAATCTGCTACTTCGAAAAGAGAATCAAAGAAAGAATCTAAAAAGGAATCAGAGAAGAAAGAAAGTAAGAAAGAGAAAGAACCGAAAAAGAAAGAAACTAGTGACGAAAGCTCCACTGCTGAAAACAACCTCCATGAGAAAACGAAGAAATTAAAAATATACGAGGGTTGTGATTTCAAGGTGTTCAAAGTTTATAACCCCAAAGAATTTCACGGGGATAAAGGTGTGATAAATACCCTCCGATGGCTGGAGGAAATGGAATCAATTGTATTGATAAGAAAGTGTACGGAGAGCGAGAAGGTGCAATATACCTCCTAGATGTTCAAGGGGGAGGCATTAGAGTGGTGGAATACCCTGATTGGAATTAAGGGTAGAGAAAGTTTATATAATCTGGACTGGGCAACATTTAAAGCCTTGATAGTAAAGAAGTTTTGCCCAATTAACGAAATAGATCAGATTCAGAATAAACTTTGGAACCACAAAGTTGTGGGAACCAATATCAAGGAATATAACACCAAGTTTCTTGAGTATTGTAGAATCGTGCCTCATCTGGTCACTCCTGAAATTAACAAAGTGACGCGCTATATTTACGGGTTGCCAATAGAAATCCGTGACTTAGTTCACTCACATATGCCATCCACGACGGAATCTGCTATGGAGTTGGCCGGATATCTGATAGATGGGATGCTTAGGAACCATGATGAGAAAAATAAGGATGATGGAAGAACGAGTGTGGGTGGAAAGATGAAGAAACCGGAAAAGAAAAGAGAGGGGGGATTTGTGTATAGTTTCCCCATTTGCAAGTCATGTGGTAGGAGACATTTCGGTAGATGTCTTCGACCAACGAACACCATTGTATGTGGATTTTGCAAGAAACCGGGACATTCGGAAGCAGATTGTAGGAAAAAGATAGGAGTATGTTTTGAGTGTGGTGAGAAGGGACACTATAGTACTGAGTGCCCAAAGAAGAAGCCGATGACAGTGACGGCTAGTGCAAGTGGCAGCGGTGCCAAGACCGATGCCAAGAAAGGAAATGCTCGTGTCTTTATGTTGGACACCCAGAAGCAGCTGATATACTGGACGTGATCACTGGTACGTTTCCTATAAATAATGTTTATGCTAGAGTATTATTTGACTCGGGTGCAAACCAAAGTTTTATAGATTACAAATTTTGTAGTCTATTAAATGAGCCCTTAGTTAAATTAGATGAACATTATGATGTCGAGACAGCTGATGGCAATGTAAGAAGAATAATTGAGGCTTTAGATAATGCCACAATTTATTTAGCCAATCACGTCATACATGTACAACTCTTACCTATGACATTAACAGGTTTTGATGTAGTTTTAGGTATGGACTGGTTATCATTTAATCAAGCCCATATCCGATGTAACGATAGAGCCATCAATATTTGAACACCCAATAACAAAACCATTCGTATAACCGGAGATAAAGGAGGAAAAATGGGAATCATTTCCAAGATCAAAGCAAGTCATTTCATAGGTAAAGGATGCCTTGCATTCATGGCCTATGTAACTAAAGAACCTGAACCCAAGAAGATGGAGGAAGTACCAATCGTGTCCGAATTTCAAGATGTATTTCTTGATGAGTTACCAGGAGCCCCGCCTGATCGAGAAGTGGAATTCAAAATCGACCTCATGCCAGGAATTTCACCAATAGCAAAATAACCTTATCGTCTAGCACCAATGGAAATGAAGGAGCTGAAGAAACAGTTAGATGAACTTTTGGAGAAGGGATTTATACGACCGAGTTCCTCACCATGGGGAGCCCCAATTTTGTTCGTAAAGAAGAAGGACGGATCGATGAGGATGTGCATAGATTATAGAGAACTTAATAAGGTCACGGTCAAGAACAAGTATCCATTACCAAGAATCGACGACTTGTTCGATCAGCTTCAAGGAGCTTGTTGTTTTTCCAAGATTGACCTAAGATCGGGTTATCATAAATTGAAGGTGCAAGAAGAAGATATCCCTAAAAAGGCATTTAGAACCCGATATGGACATTATGAGTTCACCGTTATGCCTTTCGGACTCACTAATGCTCCAGCAGCATTCATGGATATAATGAATCGAATTTGCAAACCACATTTGGACAAGTTTGTTATTGTTTTCATCGATGACATTCTTGTTTATTCAAAATCCAAAGATGATCATCAAGTTCATCTCAAAATCATACTTGAAACTTTAAGAAACGAGAAATTGTACGCCAAATTCTCTAAGTGCGAATTTTTTTTATCCGAAGTTCAATTTCTTGGTCATGTTATAAATGAGAAAGGTATTCAAGTAGACCCAGCAAAAATTGAGGCTATAACCAAATTGGAGAAACCTAAGACACCGACTCAAGTCCGAAGTTTTCTTGGTTTAGCCGGATATTACCGAAGATTCATTCAAGATTTCTCTCAAATAGTTGTTCCATTAACTACACTTACAAGGAAAGCAATTAAGTTTGAATGGGGACCAAAGCAAGAGGAAGCATTTGAAACACTAAAACAAAAGTTGACCAATGCACCGATTCTGCCTTTGCCGGATGGGTTAGATAACTTTATCATTTACTGTGATGCTTCGCACACGGGAATGAGAAGTGTTTTGATGCAAGGAAAGAAAGTGATTGCTTATGCTTCGAGACAATTGAAAGTGCATGAAAAGAATTACACCACGCATGACCTTGAATTAGGTGCTATAATTTTCGCGTTGAAATTATGGCGACATTACTTGTATGGTGTAAGATTCATAGTATATACTGATCACCAAAGGTCTGAAGCATATATTCGATCAAAAGGAATTGAATATGAGACAAAGGCGTTGGATGGAAACGCTTAATGATTATGACTGTGAGATCATATATCATGAAGGAAAGGCGAATATTGTGGCAGACGCCTTAAGTAGAAAAGAACATGAGAAACCAAAGAGAGTTTGAGCTCTTAGATTGGAACTCAAAGTTGATTTAGCTAGTCAGATCAAAGAAGCTCAGAAGTTGGCACTGGAAGAAGGAAACATTAAAGCTGAAAAATAGAATGGTACAATCGACCAGTTAGTCAAAGGAAGTGATGAAATACTTAGACTCGGTACTAGAATTTGGGTACCAATAGTCGGAAGTCTAAGAGATAAGATTTTAGAAGAAGCACACAAGTCAAAGTATATGATGCATCCGGGAAGTGACAAGATGTATCACAATCTAAAAGATGATTGGATCGGGATGAAGAAAGATATTGCTTTGTATGTAGCTAAATGCCTGACGTGTTCTAAAGTGAAAGCTGAACATCAAAAGCCGTTAGGATTACTACAACAACCGGAAATCCCGATATGGAAATGGGATATGATAACTATGGATTTCATCATGAAGTTACCGAAAACTTCACGCCAAAATGATGCAATCTAGGTTATTGTAGATAGACTTACTAAGTCTGCTCATTTTATTCCAATACAAGAAACGTTTAGTATGGATAAGTTAGCACACTTATATGTCGAAAACATAGTATCCTTACATGGTGTGCCGCTATCCATCATTTCTTATAGAGATAGTCGTTTCACTTCGAATTTTTGGTCAAGTTTTCAAAAGGCTATGGGGACTCGATTAAACTTAAGTACCGCATACCATCCCCAAACTGATGGCCAAAGTGAACGTACAATTCAAACCTTAGAAGACATGCTTCATGCATGTGTTATCGATCTAGGAGGAAGTTGGGATACCCATCTTGCTTTAATGAAATTCTCGTACAACAACAGCTATCATACGAGTATCCAAGTAGCACCGTTTGAAGCATTGTATGGTCGTAAGTGTAGAACACCTATATGTTGGTCAGAAACAGGTGATAGTCAGTTGTCAGGACCTGAAATTGTTCAAAGGACTACTGACCAAGTAATACAAATTCGTGAACGATTGAAGGCAGCAAGAGATCGACAAAAGAGCTATGTGGACGTTCGTCGCAAGCCATTGGAGTTTAAAGAAGGCGATAGAGTTTTATTGAAAGTGTCGCCTTGGAAAGGTGTAGTAAGATTTGGAAAGAAAGGAAAATTGAGTCCACGATTCGTAGGACCATTCAAGATACTCGAAAGAATTGGACCAGTTGCTTATCGTCTAGAATTACCCGATGAAATGAAAGGTATTCACGATGTGTTTCACGTATCTAACCTTCGCAAGTGTTTAGCCGACGAAACTCTTGCTATGCCATTAAAAGATGTAAAGATCAACGAGAAGCTTAAGTTTGTGGAACAACCTATTCAAATAGAAGTTGGTATGATCAAGTTTCTCAAACACAAACGACTCAAGCTCGTGAAAGTCAAATAGGATTCAAGACGAGGACCCAAGTATGCGTGGGAACTCGAGTCAGAAATGAAGAAAAAGTATCCATATCTATTCCGATAAATCTCGAGAACGAGATTATTCAAAAGGTGGGGAGGATGTAACACCACGTCTCAAACCCTATAAATTTAAGCCTAAAAATACTAACTTAGAAAGTATAGGGACCAATATGCAAATTCTGAAAATCTTCTTCCACCGCGGTACGGGACGGGGTAACAATCAACCCATCGCGTAGCGCGATGGGCTTGCTGAGTCAGTGGACACGTGTCCAACAACGTGTCAACACGTGGAACGATATGACAGGCCACGTGTCACCACCGCATAAGGCGGCGTAAAATTGCGGCGCCGCGGTACGCGACAGGTTCCAAAGAACCCATCGCATACCGCGGTGGGGTCCTGAATTCGCCTATAAAAGGGGGTGACTGGCATGAGCTCCATTCATCCCAAACACACCTCCATTTTCACACACTTAACCTCGAAAGGCGTGCCCCGTTGCCGTAACAAGCCGACGTGCTGTTTTCTCGTATTTCGAGCAAGAAACGAAGTTATAATCAAGTAGCAATCACTTAAGCGAGTAGATCAAGATCCTGCCTTTTTCTTATTATCAATCTAAGTATCCGCGTTAAGGAAGGGATTACGTTTAAGTTATTTGAATTATAGCTTAGACTATCAATTAAGGCTATGACCTTTAACCTGGATCGTATTTTACAAACATTCATTCACAATCATGTTATCATAAACGTTACTTCATGATGAAGTAATGTTAAACAAAAGAGATATTTTGACGGGCATGTAGTAACTGGAAGGGGGATATCACTAGTAGTAAGTTTCTTGCCTAAGGAAAAGTAATTCGCATAAATCCCAATCAACCGAGGGACCCGTTTACTTACCCGGAAAAACTTACCAACGTGTTGAACCTATTAGGCCAAAGCATGCTATATCAAACGTCACATAAAATAAGTATTTTCATTCACAATCAAAGATAAACGATTTCAAGGTTAAGCTTACAATCATAGCTTAACATCAGTCAAAACATTCATACGAACCTATTTATGTGTAGGTTAAAGTATCATTCACGATCAATCAATCAGCCAGTCAAGGTTTACAACACCGACGGTACAGGTGAATACGTTCAAACCTTTTATAACGTGAATACAACCTTTTCAATCAGTCAAACATATTTATACTCAATGAGACGAACGGGTGTTTGTCTTAACGAGTCAATCAATGTCTATATGAGATCATGCAATCTCTAAAACGTTATAATACAAAGTAGAGAATAAAATCAACTCAGATCGAATAGGCATGTGTCTGGATCCAAACATAACTGTTAAAGCCCAATCAATCAATCAAAGGCAATGAAGCCGCAGGCTGCAACGGTCATGACTAGTTCTCAGTTCAGGGCCGTTCGGCTCGGGGAATACCGTTATGTGTGTAGGGCAGTGGTACATATACCGGAAGTAGAAATGTTTCCGCTGAGGTTGTCAAGAAAACTATGTTTGTATTATAATCGTCATTCAAAATGTTTTATTGAGTCATACGTGTTCACCAGCATATAGCTGACGTATTTTTCCAACCCAATGCAGGTAAGTAAGCATAAGTAGCATTAACAAGGATTGTAGTCTTAATAAAGATAGAAACGCGTACAAGATGGCTCCGTTTTTTATATAGAATCCTTGTAATATGAAAACAATCTTTTGTAAACCAATACTTGGGTATTTAATTCCCGAGTAAATTTTCAATGTAAATTAATATTATATTCAACCTAAAGTCTTGCGCTAAAATTAACCCATAAACTCTGATATATTTACAAAACAGGTATCAACTTGTGGTCACATGCCTAGGCCCTAAGTTGGGGTGTGACAATTTCTAAGCTTTGCATGTGCAAGGGAGCCATTATTTTCCATCTAGAATTAAATCACAAATAATTAGGGGTGTTTAAAGTCGGATATCCGTTTGGGCCTAGACAATTAAATCACAAATTAAATTGTAACGGGCCTAAACAATTTAATTTAATTGAATTTATTACACACGTAAACGAACTTCCGCCGAACGATTTACTGAAAATTTGGTTCGTTTACAAGCCTGTCCAAAACTTTTGGGCTTACCATTTCTTAGTTTTTTTATAAGTTACTTACAATTTAAGAAGAAATAGATTTACAATTCATAAATCAATAACAAAAGTCAGTTTTTTCTTCTGTACATGCTGAACTATTACAATTTAAGTACTGATAAGCCAGAACAAGACTTTCATATGCTGGCAAAACACTACAAAGATGCTATTACGTTTTCTTCTCAAAAATGAGTACAATATTAAAATATTAATATTAGTGGGGAGAAGGTGCTGCAAGTTGCTTATACATGATGACTTAAAGTCAAACCCAAAGTCAAACCCTTCTGCCACCGGTCTCCACACCAAATCCTCTAACCGGGCTTCCTTCAACCCCTAAACTAATTGCTTAACTTTAGGGTTATCATCGGGAATATGAGGTCCAATGATACATAAATGCATTAATCATCATCATCATCATCGTACTCGGTATATCCAACCAATAGCAAAGCTATGGTAGGGTCTGAGGAGGGTAAGATGTAGGCAGCCTTACCTCTACCCCATAGGGATAGAGAGGCTGTTTCCGGTGAGACCCCCGGCTCGAACATAAATGCATTAATATTAATATTAATATTTTTGTAGTTAAAATGAATTGGGAATTTAGCAGAGTACTTATGCGTGAATCAATATTAGTAATGAAGGCAGGCAGGTAGATCCACATAAGAAACAATGAAACCCTACCTAATGAAAGTTTATTATAAGCAAACTTAAAAGATAACACGGATAATCATATTTTACAGCCAGAAAAGTATGGTTTACCTTGAAGCTACAGGTGGTGATGCGCGGTGACGAATAGAGATCTGATGGACGGAAAGGTGGTGTCCGGTGACGCGGCGGCGCTGTCCGGTGACGTGACGGCGGCGTCCGGTGATGCAACGACGACGTACGGTGATGCGGCGGCTGTTGTAGTTTAGGGTTTGAACTCCATATCCAGAGAGAATGAGATGATACGATCTTTTTATGGTGTGAAGATGTGTGAAGCAATTTGATATTATATTATAACTTAAGACAATAAAAGCAATTTTAAGATCTTAAAAAAATAAAAAAAAATCGTCTGCAAGAGCTTATATCTACGCGCCCACAGACATATGCTTCTTGCAGATCTTATAAGCAAAAACAAATACCACCTTAGTGTTTTTACTTTTTTTGTTTATGATTTATATTTTGAGTTATAATATTTTATTATTATTTTTGAATATTTTTTGAGGGTTTTTGATCTTAATAGAAAACCCTTCAGAAAAATTCAAAAAAAAGATCAAAAAAATCATAACTTAAAATATAAATAAAAAACGAAAAATCTAAAAAAACTAAAATGTTTCCATCGTTATTCTCGCTCACAAAAAAGAAAAAAAAAAACTCAAAACCCGGTTCGACCCTAACCTATTTCGACCCAAACCAAGACAACTCTTTTTTTAATTGACCCGTTTTGACCGAAACTCATTCTGACTCATACTCGTTTTGACCCATGACTCATTTCAACTCATGACTCATTCGACCCAACCCAACCCAACCCATTTGCCACCTCTAACCAACAGCGAACCGGTTGCAAGTAAATGAGGGCTACCGTGTAAGGTGAGTACTACTATATATATGCCCATGAAGTATTTTAGGCTAAAATACATAGTTATTGTGTGTGTGTGCGTGTGTGGTTAATGTTAAACGTGCAATGAATAAGTTTTATGTCATTATGTCATCATCATCATCATCATCATCGTACTCAGTATATCCCACCAATAGCAAAGCTATAGTAGGGTCTGAGGAGGGTAAGATGTAGACAGCCTTACCTCTACCCCATAAGGATAGAGAGGCCGCTTCCGGTGAGACCCCCGGCTCGATAGTAGTTTTGCATCAAGCCTTGGACATAAGGCACATAACACTCAATCATCGGGACACCGGCTGATCGGTGCATGTACCCTTGTCTTTCGGCTATCAACGCCACTACATGATGCCTGATTAACCGTCCGTCACTTTTAACGTTATTTTCACGAGATTAGTAAAATAACGTCAAAATTAGTGCAATTTCACTTTTGCCCACCCGAGGGTTCACACATATATACATCATATGTGCGCACCGCAAGCAGGGCTATTTCACTTTTATGTCATGTGCGTAGTTAAAATGTAGTTAACTTGTGCATGGGGTATGATTCGGTAAGCTTGAAAGTTGAAAAGGTTAATATGGAGGGGAGAATATGTGTGATTTGTTACAAAAGTTATTATGGGGATGATTTATAATGAGATAAACCAATATTTATAAATGTGTATGGGTAATGTGACCAGGGCTTACGATGCTCAGATTCAATAATTATAACCTGACCAGAGGCATTGCTTCATCACAATTCGAATTCAGAACGCGATACAATACCGAATCACGAACAAAAAACAAAGGCACAAAAATGAGAATTGGTCACCGAATCACGAACAAAAATCAAAGGTACAAAAATGAGAATTTGTCTGTCAGACAACAGTGTAACCATGGTAGGACTCAATAGTTGAGCTAGCAACGATCTCCTAATGACCCATGGTCAGAACCATAAGCTCTGTTAATCACGGTCTCGGTTTCGGTTCATCAACCAAACATGGGTATAAAGAGATATGAGCATATAGAACAGATCCTGCTCAAGTAAAGTCATGCTTTCAAAGCTCCTTGTTCTTCTTATAAAAGTACGTTCATTTCCACTTTCCAGCGATGTGGGATGGAACAAACAGAAATTGCACTTTGCACCTTAAAAGGAAAAAGGATTTTATAAATCATTTGTGCCAACATAAAGTATTAAAAAACTCATTTGTTCCATCATTTTACAAAATAAAAACTTTAGTCAAATTTCTTTCGTTTAAACACTGTGAACAGTGAGTAAGTTCCATCATTTGTTCACGGTGTAGATTTTTTTGACCTTGCTTGAATTAGTTAAAAAGTATTTTTAGGTTCTTTAATGATTATTCATCGATATCTCAAGTAATTTACTTACTCAGTAAGCGAATGTATCTATGATCAAGTAGCAACACTTCTCCACACGAAAGTTAGGATGCTACGATTACGGGTTGAAAAATGACAATTTAAACGAAAGTCTATCCAAAGCTGTGATTTTGGTGATTTCAAATATAAAGGTTTGATTTAGAGGCATACATAACTAATTATATATCCCTTTTCTTACACATATACCCGTACTCGTACTTATACACGTACCAGTATATATACCATACATGTACCCAAACCTGATACATGTACCGATCGACTTAACAAAATCCTTTCCGCTAACAACTAGACCGGTTTTTCATTCATTACACCATATGTGATTCCATTTAATAAGTTGCACTATGATAATGTTGTGGCCATAAAAATTAGATGGACCTTAGACTACATCCATTTGCAAAGGAATTCATTGGATCCAAGGAATATAGGGTACCCCCACCGCCACAACTTTTACATCCACAGTCCTGAAAGTCAATATTCTATCAACGATGACAGATTTCATGAGATGTTAGTAACCATTTTGATATAAAAGTTGTCATAAAATTTAATATAATTCCTACATAACTTACAACCAATTACCAAGGGTATGCAAAGTCAGTTCGGTTTGCTTATCGAGATTAACCATAATCATAAACGAGCTTCGGTTATTGAAGATTGATTAACCATAACTACAACTGCATGGTCAATTAATTGTAGGTCGGTTGAATGTCGGTTTTGATTAATTTCGGTTAATTGTTCGATTTTTCTTTTTTCAGTATAATGCATTAGATACGAGTTATGATAATAACGCCATCTATAAAGTTAGTAATAATCAAATAATATGATATACGAATTTAAATACTATAATACCAAGGTATGCCATTTCCTTTTGAGACAACACATTTGCTAGCAATTTAATAGATCCATTGGATAAAACACAATTTATATTTAGTATATGATACAGTGGAACATGAGGACACAACAAATAATTAAATATGTACAAGTTTTAATGAATAAAGTACATTCATAGCAATATTTGTGGAGTAAACTTACAAGCACGACCAAGACATTACATGATACTGAAACAAAGCAAGAGACAAAATGAAACACACAGATACTTGCAAGGATCAAGTGCCTGACAGGTCATGACCCCCCATGTAGGGAATACTCATGTTTATTTGTAAAGTTTTATAATAATGTAAATCGCTTTATCTGTAAAAGGTGTAGCAAAAATTACCCATGTAATGCTTGAATTTTGAGGGAATAAAAACTAAAGCCAAAACCGTTTTATGTACAACAATGATAAATCTTTTTAATACCATATGATTGAAAAAACAATGGAAATAAATACTAACTAACTAACAAAATTATAATGCGTATTTTTTTCATCTAACATTGATTTTATTTTTTCATATATAAAACAATTATGTGTCTCACTTAGGAACAAGTGGATAACTTGGCCACGACAAATATAACTAATCGAGTGAATATGATAACTCTTGGTCGAAATTACGCATAATGTAGATGCAATGTGTAATTCTCGTTCAATGAGTCATCATAATATTCGTTTAAAAAGTTCATGTGCCGTGATCTAGCTCTAATAGACTTACATTTCATTTATTATGTCCTAATACGTGATCACGGACTAAACTCTTTAGCCAAGTTGACGAAAGAGGTTAAAGCCTTGGGGCCGGGGCACTAGTGTGGGTAAGAGTTATGGGTAGTTTACCACATGGCAAACCCACCTCTAACTATATGGATAGTTTGTCAAATTACAATTTGTGGCAAAGGTTTACCGTGTGTTTTTATATGATTGTTTGAAGACTTTTGAAGAAATTAAAATAATCATTAATAATCAATTTACATATGTTACAAAAAAAAGTTTTAAGGTGCTTATGGATAAGTGTTTCAAGTTATTTTCTGGTTTGTGGGTACTTGAGGGTAGAAATGATATAACGATGTATGATTGGCCGGTGAATGGGTAGTACCCATGAATGCTCATTCCCCTCTAAGACCATGTGTAGTCATAAAGCTTCACTACCAGGCATTATGCGCCACGTGGCGCCCAGTCAGAGTTATTGTTTTTTACAAAATCAGGCTGTAGTCATAACTCTCCACCCTCATGCATTATGCATCACGTGGCGCCCAATCATTATTAATTTTATTTGTTTTTTTAAATACTAAATCATTTAAATAAATTAACATAATACATTAAACTTCTAAATAAAAACTAAATTAAAAAAATACATCAAATTAAAAAAAAATACATAAATAACTAATAAAACTAAAACTTATATTTTTCTAAAATTTTCGCTAGTCGAGTGGCTTTTAGAGATTGGACTGTCGGGTCGTCTTTGGATAGCTCATTTGATAAAACCTCGATGTCTTTGTCCATATCATTCCTTCTAAGTAGGTCGACGGCGTCCAAATTTACTTTAAGTCGTTGGGTTCCAAGGTCGTGTAAAGCTTGGAGTCGAGAGTTCATTTCTTTGAATTGACTTTCCAATTCGGGATTTGAACTCGTTGCCGACGACGAAGCGACCCCTTTCCCCCTTCCCTTGGCCTTGCTTCTTCTACCCCCCGGCCGAGCCATCTCGGTAGTTTTCACGGCGTCGTTATTGTAACACCCCGACCAAAGGCGGATTATACATCGGGGCGCCACATTTTGTTTCATTACTCGTGACACTATTGGGTGTCAATATTTAATAAATACATTCATTCGCGCACGCGCAACGTAAACACAAGATATAAATAAACCAACATAAATTAATATATTATAAATCATAATATTCGAACAGCAATAACTTGTCTTGATACATTTTAATCTAGGTCCAAAAGTAAAAACGTCATACGTGTCCACAAGCTCCAAAAGTAGCTACAGCAAACCTGAACATGTGTTAAAATAAACGTCAAACACTTGCGTGTTGGTGAGAAATCAAGTTTAATACAATACATAGATAACAATAAATCTGCGCGCAACATGTGTATGTCTGGTTTTCAACAAGGGTGCAATCCGATCGGGACCAACTCTAAGATTCATAGACTGCCAGTGCTCACAATTGAGCTCACAAACAAGACAAACTGTGCATGTGTAAACAAAAGAGAAAATCATAAACGATAGTTCTCCCGTGTTCATCTAATGGTACCATGAGAACTGCGGAATAGACCGACAAGACGGTTAATGATCCACACATACAAATAAACAGCCAAGTCTACGTCCTCAACACATGGGATACTGCGCGACTAAAGTTCATAAACAAGTTTAAGACTCTAAGTTTGTATGAACACATGAACATCCCAAAACATTAAAAGCAAAAAGGGATTAGGTACGAGATTACTCACATGATAAACGATGCGGTGTAAGATAAAGCAAGAACCAACTTTAAACAAGCACAAGTTAACCTATAAATAAGATTATTGTTTTAATGATTTGTCTTGATTATAAGTTAGCATAAGTAAATTATTATATATAATATATATATTACCGGAAAAGCAGGACAGAATAGGGAGGAAGACGGAGGCAGAGAGGGAGGCGGCAGAGAGAGCAAGGAGAACAGGAGAGATTAAGTGCTTTGTGTGTGTAGTGTTAGGAAAAATAATACTATTATTTAAAGAGAAAACCTAAGGAACACAATCCCTAGAAAAAGGGGAAAAAGATCTCAAAAAGCAAAAGATTCCAAAAGCAAAAGATATCAAAAGATACGGCAGCAGGGAAAAAGAGAAAAAGTTGACAGGTTAACAGTAAAAAGGCATGGGCGGTTCAGAAAAAGGTACTGGTCAAGCATGGAAAAAGCAGATCTCAAAAGATAATGTCAGTCACTTTTTCTGCCAACCAATGGGGTTGGTGCGCATGCTGTGCCGAAAGTAACTTTTCAGACATAAAGCAGATTAGGTCAACAGCACAAAAGATAAGACAACACAAAAGCAAACGGCTAGATTAAACAGAAGAAAACTCAAAGGGTTCAGCGCGAGAAAGCTCGAGCGCGAAGGCAGACACAGAAGGTCAAGAGAGCGCGAGCGCGAAGGCAGACGGAACCAACCTTAACGCGTCGCGGAAAGAACTACATTTCTAAGCGCGCCGCGGGAAGAATCACATTTCTTAGCGCGCCGCGGGAGGAACTAAAATTCCTAGCGCGCCGCGGGAAGAACTATAATTCTTCGCGCGTCGAGGGATGAACTACGATTCTTAGCGTGCTGCGAGAAGAACTACAAATCCTTAGCGCGTCGTGGGAAGAACTACCGTTCTTAGCGCGCTGCGAGAAGAATTACAATTCTTAGCGCGCTGCGAGAAGAGTTCGTCTCGCGTATCGCTGAAACAGGTGGTCTTCACGCAGGATTCCTTGTAAGGGGTCTGGCGCGTGGAGCTGCGCAGACAACCTTAGGCGGGAAGGAACAAAGGACAAGCAAAGAGTTAGAAGAAAAAGAAGGAAACAAGGCGTAAGGGCGGGACGGCGACAAGAGGGAAAAGAAGGCGGAAAGAGAGGAGGAGAGGGACGGGACGGCGGAAAGAAAGAGAGAGAAAGAGGCGGGAAGGAAAATATATATTATTATTAAAAGTAAAATATAAGTATAAATAAATATTAAATCATAAAAGGAAGAGATCGGATCGGAGAAACGGGTACCTGGGTCGGGTCGGATCGGGTCAGATGTCACAGTCTCCCCTACTTTAGGAAATTTCGTCCCGAAATTTATCTCGAAGTAGGTTGCGCAGAGAACAGGTGCGGGTACTTGATCTTCATTTGATCTTCCCTTTCCCATGTAAACTCGGCTCCGCGCTTGGATTCCCAGCGAACTTTCACGATAGGGATACGACTGCGCTTGGTTTGCTTTACCTCGCGATCCATAATCTCAACAGGCTTCTCCACGAAATGCATAGATTCATCAACTTGAACTTCATCAAGTGGAATGTGAAGGTTCTCGTCAGCTAAACACTTCTTGAGATTGGATACATGGAACGTTGGATGCACGTTACTGAGCGCGGGCGGCAGGTCAAGTCTGTAGGCAACTTTTCCTACACGCGCGAGAATCTTGAATGGACCAACATAACGAGGAGCAAGCTTACCTTTCTTCCCAAAGCGGACAACACCCTTCCAGGGCGACACTTTGAGGAGAACAAGATCACCAACTTGAAATTCGAGAGGCTTCCGCCTACGATCTGCGTAACTCTTCTGTCGGCTTCTGGCAGTCAGCAGATGATCACGGATCTTGGAGATTTTATCGGTTGTCTCTTGAACAAGTTCGGGTCCTGTGATTTGAGCTTCTCCCACTTCGTCCCAACAAATCGGGGAGCGGCACTTACGACCGTAAAGTGCTTCAAATGGGGCCATACCGATACTGGAATGATAGCTGTTATTATAAGAGAACTCAATCAAAGGCAGGTGTGAATCCCAATTACCTCCAAAATCAAGAACACAAGATCGGAGCATATCCTCAAGAGTTTGAATAGTTCGCTCAGACTGACCGTCAGTCTGGGGATGATATGCCGTACTCATGTCCAAGCGAGTTCCTAGCGCAGATTGGAGAGATTTCCAAAAGCGAGATATAAAACGGCCATCGCGATCGGATATGATGCTCAAAGGAGTACCATGGCGGCAGACAATTTCCTTGACATAAAGCTGCGCGAGCTGCTCAACACGGTAGTTTTCACGAATGGGCAGAAAGTGAGCAGACTTAGTCAAACGATCCACTATTACCCAAATGCTATCATGTTTGCTTGCTGTCAAAGGTAACTTGGTAATGAAGTCCATCGCTACACATTCCCATTTCCACGTAGGAATTTCTGGTTGTTCGAGCAAACCAGATGGGCGTTGGTGTTCAGCTTTTACCTTAGAACAAGTCAGGCATTTAGCTACGAACACAGCAATATCCTTTTTCATACCGGGCCACCAATAAGTAATGCACAAATCCTTGTACATTTTATCGGCGCCAGGATGAACGGAATATCGAGATTTGTGCGCTTCACTCAGGATATCAGCGCGAAGATTCTCATCAAAGGGAATCCAGATGCGATTAAGATAGCAGAGAATTCCACTCAGATTAGGGACAAAGTGCGCTTCCGCGCCACACGCTAACTCGGCGCGAAGGTTACCATTACTGATGGATGCGCGCTGCGCGTCACGAATACGCGATTCAAGGTTGCTTTGAAATGGCGCAAAGTGAAGCTGGGTGCGCGGCAAGATACAGTTAAGCTGGCAGGGTTTTCGGCTGAGCGCATCGGCTACCACATTAGCCTTACCAGGATGATACCGGATCTCACAATCGTAATCGCTAATGAGTTCGTTCCATCGGCGTTGCCTCATGTTGAGTTCCTTTTGATCAAAGATATGCTGAAGGCTTTTATGGTCAGTGTAGAGGATACACTTAGTACCATAAAGGTAGTGTCTCCAGATCTTCAAGGCAAAAACAACTGCACCAAGTTCGAGGTCGTGAGTTGTATAATTCTTTTCATGAACCTTAAGTTGCCTTGATGCGTAAGCGATAACCTTGCCTCGTTGCATAAGAACACAACCGAGACCTTGGTTGGATGCATCGCAATACACTACAAAATCATCATTACCCTCAGGTAGCGCAAGAACAGGAGCTTCACACAACAATCGCTTGAGCGATAGAAAGGCTTCTTCTTGCTTCGAGCCCCAAATATACGGTTCACCTTTGTGCGTTAGAGCTGTTAAAGGCAATGCGATCTTTGAGAAGTTCGAAATGAAGCGCCGGTAATAACCAGCTAAGCCCAGAAAGGAACGGATCTCGGAAGGAGAGGATGGCATAATCCAGTTCTTGATTGCTTCAATCTTGGATGGGTCGACATGAATACCCATCTTGTTAACAACATGACCAAGAAACTGTACTTCATCAGACCAGAATTCACACTTGGAAAGCTTAGCATAGAGCTGCTCGGTTCGAAGCTTTTGCAACACCAACCGAAGATGTTGCTCATGCTCGGCCTTGGTCTTAGAATACACCAGAACATCATCGATAAACACGATCACGAATTTATCCAAGAAAGGCCTACACACCCGATTCATTAGATCCATGAAAACGGCGGGTGCGTTGGTTAAACCGAAGGACATGACCAAGAATTCAAAATGGCCATAACGAGTTCGAAAAGCAGTCTTCGGAACATCTTCATCGCGGATGCGCAACTGGTGATAGCCAGAGCGGAGATCAATCTTGGAGAAACAAGAGGCACCTTGGAGTTGATCAAAGAGGTCGTCAATACGCGGTAAGGGATACCGGTTCTTAATGGTGAGTTTGTTCAACTCGCGGTAATCGATACACATGCGAAACGAACCATCTTTCTTTTTAACGAACAACACCGGAGCACCCCAGGGCGAAGAGCTAGGGCGAATGAATCCTTTAGCAGTCAACTCTTGAAGTTGGCTTGCCAATTCTTGCATCTCAGCGGGCGCAAGACGGTAAGGAGATTTAGCTACGGGGGAAGCACCAGGGACAAGATCAATACGGAACTCGACTTCACGAGCGGGAGGGATACCAGGAAGATCATCAGGAAAAACTTCAGGAAAATCACGCACAACAGGGATATCGCGAAGCTTCTTCTTTCCTTCATCGGGTTTAACCACATGGGCTAAGAATGCAATACACCTTTTCCGCATGAGTCTTCGGGCTTCGGCGCAAGACATAAGTTTAAGACCGCGGGAGGGTTTTTCGCCGTAGATGTGAAGATCACCATTTTCTCGAGGTATGCGAATCAACTTCTTGGCGCAAATAACTTCGGCGCGATTATGCGTAAGCCAGTCCATACCAATGATAACATCAAAGCTTCCAAGAGGCATGGGGATGAGGTCGATCAGAAAATCGTTTCCGTTAAGGTTAAGCGTGCAATTTTTAATCACAGAGTTAATTAAAACAGTTTCGCCATTAGCCAATTCAACTGAAAAATCTTCTTTTAAGTTATCGCGCGGTCGCGCAAGCTTCTGCTCAAAGGCGCGAGAGATAAAACTTCGATCGGCGCCAGTATCAAAAAGTATAGAAGCATAAAATCCGTTAAGCAAAAATGTACCATTAACTACGTCATTATTCGCTTGCGCTTGGTGCGCGGTTATGTTAAAAGCTCGTCCGCACGTCACTTGGTTTGAAATCTGGTTCACCGGATTCGCTTGTGTGATTTGCACTTGTAGTCTCGGGCACGCGTTCCGGAAATGACTGGGATCACCGCAGTTAAAGCACGATCTGGGTCGTGGGTTTTGGTAGGTTGGTTGTGGGTTCTGCGGGTAGACTGGTGGTGTTGGCGCAATTGGATTGGCGGGAAGGACTCTACAGTTTTCTGCAAGGTGACCAGCGCGGCCACATCGGGTACAAAGTCGACACGGGGTTTGGGTTGGGTGGTGAAATCTACAGGTTGGGCAAAAGGGATGGTTTCCTGTGTAAGGTTTCTTAGTTGGCGGGGCAGGGAGTGCTGGATTGGTTAAGGCATAGTTGTGGACTACAGGAGGTGTTGGGTAGGCTGACAGAGGGTTAGGCGCATAAACTGGGTGTTGGTAGGTGGGTTGCTGGACAACGGGCGGGTTGGTAAGCGCATAGGCCTTGCGCCTGCGCTTGAGGTTGTTACGGTTCGAGGGTTCAGGTTTGGTTTCTGTTGGTTCAGGGGCAGTCTTGGTGGGTTTGGTCTTTTCTGTTCCCCGCAGGAACAGGGTTCCTGCTCTGACATGGTTGTCGCTGAGCACAGCGGCCAACTCGATGGCGTCAGAGAGGGTTACTGGGTTTCTGGCCCATACAGAATCTTGAATTTCCATGGGGAGACCCTCAAGGAATTTCTCTATGGCTCGGCGGGAAGGGGTAACAAGGTGAGGGACAAGCAGGCTTAGTTCATGGAAACGCGTCGCGTACTCGCGCGCTTCACCGCTGTACTGCTTAAGATTCCAAAATTCTTCCTCCAGGCGCTTAACTTCGTTGGGAGGGCAGAATTCTCGCGCCAGAATTTCTTTGAATTCCTCCCAGGGCATGCTAGAAGCAGTTTCTGCGCCACGCGCATGAGCTACTCCATTCCACCATGTAAGCGCTCTAGATTCCAGGACACTGGAAGCATACAGGGTTCGTCTGTCTGAGGGGCATTGGGTGTGGAGGAAAGTGTTTTCTATTTTCTCAAGCCACTGGAGCATCACGGTGGCTCCTTCAAGACCTGTGAACTTTGGAGGGTTACCCGCGTTAAAGGATTTAATGTTGTAACCAGAGGTGTTGGTATTGTTTTGGCTCAAAGCTTGGGCTATTGCGGCGGCCATTTCCTGGGAACGTTGCTGCGAGCGTCTGCGCGCGGCTTCTTTCTTCTTGAGATGGCGAGCTGATAGCGGAGGCATTCTATAAAAGTTTTAATTTTAGTTAATATCTTGGTTATAGCGCAAAGTATAACCTCGAAAAGCTTGGTTTCGCGGAGTTAGGTACAAAAATGAGAATTTGTCTGTCAGACAACAGTGTAACCATGGTAGGACTCAATAGTTGAGCTAGCAACGATCTCCTAATGAGCCATGGTCAGAACCATAAGCTCTGTTAATCACTCTCTCGGTTTCGGTTCATCAAACAAACATGGATATAAAGAGATATGAGCCTATAGAACAGATCCTGCTCAAGTAAAGTCATGCTTTCAAAGCTCCTTGTTCTTCTTATAAAAGTACGTTCATTTCCACTTTCCAGCGATGTGGGATGGAACAAACAGAAATTGCACTTTGCACCTTAAAAGGAAAAAGGATTTTATAAATCATTTGTGCCAACATAAAGTATTAAAAAACTCATTTGTTCCATCATTTTACAAAATAAAAACTTTAGTCAAATTTCTTTCGTTTAAACACTGTGAACAGTGAGTAAGTTCCATCATTTGTTAACGGTGTAGATTTTTTTGACCTTGCTTGAATTAGTTAAAAAGTATTTTTAGGTTCTTTAATGATTATTCATCGATATCTCAAGTAATTTACTTACTCAGTAAGCGAATGTATCTATGATCAAGTAGCAACACTTCTCCACACGAAAGTTAGGATGCTACGATTACGGGTTGAAAAATGACAATTTAAACGAAAGTCTATCCAAAGCTGTGATTTTGGTGATTTCAAATATAAAGGTTTGATTTAGAGGCATACATAACTAATTATATATCCCTTTTCTTACACATATACCCGTACTCGTACTTACACACGTACCAGTATATATACCATACATGTACCCAAACCTGATACATGTACCGATCGACTTAACAAAATCCTTTCCGCTAACAACTAGACCGGTTTTTCATTCATTACACCATATGTGATTCCATTTAATAAGTTGCACTATGATAATGTTGTGGCCATAAAAATTAGATGGACCTTAGACTACATCCATTTGCAAAGGAATTCATTGGATCCAAGGAATATAGGGTACCCCCACCGCCACAACTTTTACATCCACAGTCCTGAAAGTCAATATTCTATCAACGATGACAGATTTCATGAGATGTTAGTAAACATTTTGATATAAAAGTTGTCATAAAATTTAATATAATTCCTACATAACTTACAACCAATTACCAAGGGTATGCATAGTCAGTTCGGTTTGCTTATCGAGATTAACCATAATCATAAACGAGCTTCGGTTATTGAAGATTGATTAACCATAACTACAACTGCATGGTCAATTAATTGTAGGTCGGTTGAATGTCGGTTTTGATTAATTACGGTTAATTGTTCGATTTTTCTTTTTTCAGTATAATGCATTAGATACGAGTTATGATAATAACGCCATCTATAAAGTTAGTAATAATCAAATAATATGATATACGAATTTAAATACTATAATACCAAGGTATGCCATTTCCTTTTGAGACAACACATTTGCTAGCAATTTAATAGATCCATTGGATAAAACACAATTTATATTTAGTATATGATACAGTGGAACATGAGGACACAACAAATAATTAAATATGTACAAGTTTTAATGAATAAAGTACATTCATAGCAATATTTGTGGAGTAAACTTACAAGCACGACCAAGACATTACATGATACTGAAACAAAGCAAGAGACAAAATGAAACACACAGATACTTGCAAGGATCAAGTGCCTGACAGGTCATGACCCCCCATGTAGGGAATACTCATGTTTATTTGTAAAGTTTTATAATAATGTAAATCTAATGTAAATCGCTTTATCTGTAAAAGGTGTAGCAAAAATTACCCATGTAATGCTTGAATTTTGAGGGAATAAAAACTAAAGCCAAAACCGTTTTATGTACAACAATGATAAATCTTTTTAATACCATATGATTGAAAAAACAATGGAAATAAATACTAACTAACTAACAAAATTATAATGCGTATTTTTTTCATCTAACATTGATTTTATTTTTTCATATATAAAACAATTATGTGTCTCACTTAGGAACAAGTGGATAACTTGGCCACGACAAATATAACTAATCGAGTGAATATGATAACTCTTGGTCGAAATTACGCATAATGTAGATGCAATGTGTAATTCTCGTTCAATGAGTCATCATAATATTCGTTTAAAAAGTTCATGTGTCGTGATCTAGCTCTAATAGACTTACATTTCATTTATTATGTCCTAATACGTGATCACGGACTAAACTCTTTAGCCAAGTTGACGAAAGAGGTTAAAGCCTTGGGGCCGGGGCACTAGTGTGGGTAAGAGTTATGGGTAGTTTACCACATGGCAAACCCACCTCTAACTATATGGATAGTTTGTCAAATTACAATTTGTGGTAAAGGTTTACCGTGTGTTTTTATGTGATTGTTTGAAGACTTTTGAAGAAATTAAAATAATCATTAATAATCAATTTACATATGTTACAAAAAAAGTTTTAAGGTACTTATGGATAAGTGTTTCAAGTTATTTTCTGGTTTGTGGGTACTTGAGGGTAGAAATGATATAACGATGTATGATTGGCCGGTGAATGGGTAGTACCCATGAATGCTCATTCCCCTCTAAGACCATGTGTAGTCATAAAGCTTCACTACCAGGCATTATGCGCCACGTGGCGCCCAGTCAGAGTTATTGTTTTTTACAAAATCAGGCTGTAGTCATAACTCTCCACCCTCATGCATTATGCATCACGTGGCGCCCAATCATTATTAATTTTATTTGTTTTTTTAAATACTAAATCATTTAAATAAATTAACATAATACATTAAACTTCTAAATAAAAACTAAATTAAAAAAATACATCAAATTAAAAAAAATACATAAATAACTAATAAAACTAAAACTTATATTTTTCTAAAATTTTCGCTCGTCGAGTGGCTTTTAGAGATTGGACTATCGGGTCGTCTTTGGATAGCTCATTTGATAAAACCTCGATGTCTTTGTCCATATCATTCCTTCTAAGTAGGTCGACGGCGTCCAAATTTACTTTAAGTCGTTGGGTTCCAAGGTCGTGTAAAGCTTGGAGTCAAGAGTTCATTTCTTTGAATTGACTTTCCAATTCGGGATTTGAACTCGTTGCCGACGACGAAGCGACCCCTTTCCCCCTTCCCTTGGCCTTGCTTCTTCTACCCCCCGGCCGAGCCATCTCGGTAGTTTTCACGGCGTCGTTATCGCTTAGGTTGAAGTTTCGAGCGTCGGAACGGGGCGTGTCTGGATCAACCGAAGACGATGTTTGAGATTTTTTTTTACGCGGACCATCTTCGGCTTCGGTTTCGGCATCCAACACCATGCCCCATTTTGGGTGAAACCTCAACTGTTCTTTCCAAATGCCAAAGTAGTTGAAGGGTCCCCCGACCTTATGTTGATACTCTGTCAACGCGTTTTACATGACTTCCGCGTCCGAGACACCGCTACTCCTATGTCGATTCAGCCGAGAGTAAACCGTATGAAAAGCCAAGCATTTGGTGTTTATGTCGCCCAATTTCGACAGTAATGAATCTTTTTCTCGACATGAGTCCCCGCCAAGCGCGTGGAACAACTCTATAACTTTGTGCCAAAATACCCCATTTTTTGATAGTTCGCTAAAAAAAATAAAAACATTACAAGTTTAATGTTTGTTATAAGAAATTTAAAAAATATATATGTATTTTAAAAACCTACCGCATTTGGCATCTTCCGATATCGCGCACCAAGCACGAGCACATAGTACGCACTCGTCGATACTCCACTGGATCACCGTCTTTTTAACCCGAGGTTCGCCGGCGGCCTTCTTTCCGTGTTTTCTCGGACGTCCGCGTTGGCTCGAACCGCCTACGGTCTCCGGGACGGGTTGTGTCTCCGGCGCGAACTCAACCTCGGGTTGGGTCTCCGGGACGGGTTGGGAACCCGAACCGGCAAAAATGTTTGTCGTTGGGTTTTGGAAATCGGGCACCGCATTTGGCATAGAGTTTTGTAGAAATGCAAAGTACGCGGCTATTTGCGGGTCATACATATGCGGGACGGGTACGGTTGGCGTCGGGGCGGTAGATTGGTTCGGTTGTGGATTTTGGTTGCCTTGACGGGCATATTGACCGAAACCGATAATATTTTGGTTGTTTGGAAACATGATGGTAGAAATATTTGAGTATAAGATATAATTGGTATAGAAGTGGAAGAAATGTGTTAAAAAATGAGTTTGGTTTGTTTATATAGTATAAATATAATTAATATAATTTTTTTTTTTAAAAACCCAACGGCTCCAATGTCCCCAACGGCTCTTTTTTTTATTTGTGTGCCATTTCTAGCGTTTTAGCCATAACGTTCCAAAAAAAACGCAAAACGCAGGGGGGCGGTGTACCCCGCGTTATCCTCCAAAACGCAATCCACAACGCACCACTACGGGTGGTCTAATCTGACGGGTTTCGTTCTTTAAGGTGAAAAGATTGACTTAAATTGTATGATCTAGTTAGACATGTTCGTGTTTTTGTTTTCGTTGGATGGTGTTGTATTTCACATGTTTATTTTAATTTTTTTTTTTAAATAAAACAATAACTATAAGATACATACGAATTTAAGATGCATAGACGTTTATAACTTAAAAAAAACATATAGTTATATTTTATTCATTAAATGGTGTACCCGTATAAAACATTCAACTCCCTAGCTTTATCTCTCTATCCTATCTATCATCTTTGGTTTTCGTGACTCGTAATTATGGACAAAAGCAACACCCACCGGAAACATTTGGACCACCACCAGAGTCTACCGGAAACCACCATCCTTGTGGTGACAGCTCTCGTTGTCATCATCATTTTACTCATTGCAATTACTATAATCGTAGCATTGCTCCGTCGTGTAAAGTCTTCTAATCCAAATGGAAACAATAACAGCGGCAAAAGCTGCATGTTCGTTGCTCATAGATTCATAACAATGAATGGTGCCTCAGGTAAACTAAACTAATAGAATAGAGCCATTACGAGCTTGCTCGGATGGCCAGGGTTTTCTGTAAGGTTTCCTAGAGGCCCCGGGTTTGATTCTAAAAAAAACACTGTAAAAGGATTCGAACTCGGGTAACTTGGGGCACATGCCAGCCAGACTAACGTCATTAAAGAAAAAAATACTCAACTAATAGAATAACTAGCTGTTGGAAGTAATTTCAGACTCTAAGTCACAAGTCGGTAAACTTGAGAGACCAATGTTGACAAGCTGGTCATAGTTGGTCATGTTTCATAATTATAGCATGTTTCCTAATTGTATTGTAATTATAATAGGTAATGTCTTTGATAACAAGTTAGGTTAGTCCTATATAAACATGTCACGGTTCGACATTATAGATTGGGTGATGTGTGAGGTGTAACCGAGTTAGGGTTTGAGGGTTTGTAATCAGTCTTTTGAGTGATGTTTTCTGATTAATATAAACGAGGGTTATTCGTTTAGTTCGTGTTTGATTATCGATACGGGACTTGACTAGCTAGAGAGAATTAAAATAATATCACTATTTTAAATCTTTATAACATTAATAAATGGTTCCAAAAAATCAGAACATTTTAGAGAATTTTCTTTTGTTTTTTTAAAGAATTTACTTAATGTGACATTTAAGAATGTTTTTATACAAAATAATTATAAATGTAAAATATATAAATATAATAATGAATCTCTTTAACATAAACTACAATTAACTAGCTGAATCTTTATATACAATTATTATGTAATTAATATTTTTATTTAATTTGTTGTAGGGAGGTTAGATATGAAGAGTGGATGTATTAATGGAGGAAGCCCATGCAACATGCCATCAGCAACATCTAAAGGGGTACAAGTATTCACATATAAAGAGTTGCAATTAGCTACCGACGACTTCAACGAAGCTAACCTTGCGGGCAAGGGCGGTTTCGGGAATGTCTATCGTGGTACGCTGCGTGATGGCACCCTTTCCGCTATTAAAATGCTTCGTAAGGAAGGCAAGCAAGGAGAGCGAGCATTTCGGTCCGAGGTATTTACTATACATAATTATTTTTATATAAAGAAAAGATGACGGTAAAACATTATAAGATATTAATTTTGTTTTAGCTGTGATAAATAAGACGGTTATATATGTAGGTGGATTTATTAAGTCGTTTGCATTGTCCGTACTTGGTGGATCTTCTTGGATATTGTGCTGATAATCAACACAGGCTGCTTGTATTTGAGTACATGCCAAATGGTACACTTCATGACCATTTGCACCTTCATGACGGTCAATCACAGGTGTTGAATTGGGGAATCCGATTGAGAATCGCGCTTGATTGTGCACGGGCCCTTGAGTTTCTCCATGAGCTGACTGTCCCATCGGTTATATACCGAGATTTTAAATCTAGCAATATTTTGTTGGACGAAAACTTACGTGGAAAAGTGTCGGATTTTGGGTTGGCCAAGATTGGATCGGACAAGCCAAATGGCATGATTTCGACTCGTGTTTTGGGAACTACCGGATATTTGGCACCCGAGTGAGTTATTCATCTCTTTATTTACATATGTCCAGTTGGTTTGACTTGAAACACTTTACGGTGACAAAATAGGCTTAGCGGGAAGGGGTCAAAATGGAATGGAATAAAGTAGTAAATCATATATGATTAGTATAACTATATTTTTTTAATAATCTAACTTTTGAAATATAGTCATAAGAGGTTTTATACATTATTACAAATACAATTTAGCCTTAGATTTTTTTGTTACGATCCAATTACCTCATTTGAAGTAACCAATAATCATATCATTCTTGCCCAATATCAGGTACGCTTCGACTGGAAAACTTACAACCAAGTCAGATGTCTATAGCTACGGTGTTGTTTTGCTAGAGCTTTTAACAGGGCGTGTGCCTATTGACACTAACCGCCCACCTGGAGAGCATGTCCTTGTCTCATGGGTAAGTATGCTCATTTGTTTGTGTATGCAGGTGCACAGACAACGCCGTAGTGAGTTATGACAATATTGTGTATGTATAGAGGTGGGGTCCAACAATCGAAAAGAGGTGGATCCACCTCTGAACAATAACGAATGTGTAAATATCTTAAAAAGCATAAAATTGTGCATGGTTGGTTTATTTCACTTTATGTGGTTTAGCTAAGCTTGTTTGATCCTACTTAACTCCTTAGGCTCTTCCGAGATTAACAAATAGAGCCGCAGTTGAGGAGATGGTTGATCCAAATCTACTTGGTCAGTTTTGGAGAAAGGATCTAATCCAGGTTAGTTTGGTTTGAGATGTGTATAATTATGACTATTAGCGATGACCACACCGGGGGGTCAATAATTTTTTGGTTACATATCAAAACGAGTAATTTTTAACATTGATCACATCGGGTCTAATTGTCATCTGTATTAATCAAATAACACTTTGGGTGACTATACTTAACTGCCTCCATTAACTAGTTTATGTTTCAACCAAGTTTTCAAATCCTATAAAATTGAGGTATTTATATGCAGATAGCGGCTATTGCAGCCATGTGTGTGCAAACGGAAGCTGATTATCGGCCTTTGATGACGGATGTAGTGCAGTCGCTGATTCCTATAGTGCACAACCTGTCTTCTGGGAGCTCCACTAGTACTTTTAGGTTCAATAAACGAGTCAGTCCAAGATAGAGGTTGTATGTATGTTGATCTGTATGGTAACTCATATACCAAGTTCACCCATACCATTCCTATAGAGCATTAATATATTAGGGTATTTATAGTACCAATATCAACTCATGTTTTGCACACCAAGTCTTTCTACACAAAAGAGCACAGTCAAGAACTATGTTAAGTTTGTTATAGAATCGCATAACGATAAAAGTCGAATTTGTACAAAATAAAATCAGGTTGTTCAGTACTCGATTCTAATAACACCAAGTCACCAACGTCAAAAACAACAACACGAAGCTGACCAACACAATTCTAAACCTGGATTACAACAAGCAATAAAAATTTTGAAATTAAAAACAAAGTTGTTACATCCTTTTATGTGATGAGAAGGTACCAATTTGATTTAAAATAAAATGACCTCTAAAAGCAAAGACCGTCTCAACGAGTCAGGAACATGTTCTTTACACATACTGTTGATAAGAAATATATCAGAATCCAACAAACGAAAACCGTAAACCAATGTTTATGGGGACGATTTTTAAGATGAAGTGTTCTTCCTTGTTGCATAAACACGGTATGCAGCTAGTCCAACAATTGCAACTGCAGCGCCCACTGCAAACACATAAACCAACAAATTCAGTATATCATCATTTTAAGGGTATTTATCTATAAATTCAGCTAAAATAAGTGATGATAAATACCTGAAACAACCATTAGGGAACGGTTAAGAACCCTATGGTACTGTTTTCGACTTTTTCCAGCTTCGGTTTCAGGTATGCTCAAATGAGGGTGCTCTGCTGCTCTCACAATTCTTCTAAATACATTATTAAAGTCTCCCAATTTTGTGCTTATAGGTATTGGAGCCTCTATCCCCATATCTTGGCTCACCTGCACAAACAAATAACTAGCTCATTAAATAATTTATTAATTTGATATGAAATCACAAAAATATACCCTTGTAGAATCTTGTATTGCAGTTGGATAAGGTTCAAGGTCATCTTTAGCTGCAACAATAAGACAAGGAACCTCATATCCAGTAGACTCCCCGTGACTAGCAACTTGAACAAGTAACTCTGTTGCTCTTGTCCATGAAGACGCGTTTGAGCTACAAATTTAAGATAATAAATAAATATATAAACCTCAAAAGACTCAAACTACCATATTTAAAGGATAGTGACAACAGTTAGTTACCTGTCATGGACAAAAACTGCAATGTCACAGGTTGCCAAAGCATCCTTATTGACAAGCAATTTTCCAATAGCATCTTCGGGTATCTCCCTCAAAATCAAAGTTTTCTTTGTTCCCTGACACCAAGTTAATGAGAAATAAAGTCCAATTAAAGCACAAAATAACAAACAAAAAATGTAAAAGTGGCAAAACGAATTGATTTTTACTAATAATGTAGGATAGCAGGTCAAAACAGTTTGTTTAATCATATTTATCCAAAATTATCAAAATTTTACAAAAAGCTAATACAAAATATGATTAAACAAGCATTAATTTAAATACATAAGAAAAATGGCAGAAACAAAGTTGGAAATATGTACTTACATCAGGCTGATCAACAGTATTAACTGCATATCGTTCCTCAGTTGGTGTATAAACCTCAGAAAACTGCCTGATGTCAAACCATAAAAAAAGAATGTCAAGAAATTATTAGCAGACAGATACTAAAAATGTCAAAACACCTATTACTTACAAACGGGCCAAAAGTCAAAAAGATAGCTTAAAATGAAAAAGGTCGAAACTCAAAAGTCACCCAAATTGTAATTTCAATGCATAAAACCTCTTGAATCATTTTATTTGTTTTGACCCGTTTTCTAAAACAAGTATGTAGTTTAGACAAAATACCTTCCAATAAAAGAATGCAACAGTGAAGATTTTCCGGCCTCTTTTGGCCCAAAAACGAAACACTGAAAGACATTTCGGTCGGAGCTTTGCTTCTTGCGGTCAACACGTCTTTATCGGGTAACTCTTACTGCAGATGAAGGATCACCAGCATACCCGATGTATATGAGGTTCTCAACACTCAGTACTGGATCTAAAAGTGTCATAAAAGCCCACTGCATCCCACCAAAACAATTAATAAATATGAAAAAACAGATTAGTATTAGTTAAGTAGAGATATTAGCATGCCTCTGACAAAAATCCATCAAGCGATAATCCTCCCAATGCGTTTTTTTCTGCAGCATTTGCATATGGAGCTTCACTCCAAGGACTGTAACGTAACCACAAAAATAATAAGTACAACAACAATAATGAAAGAATCATGTTGTTTTTTAAGAAACTACAATACCTTTCTGGTGCAGTAGAAAAAAGGTCCTCAAGCTCATGCGCATTTAGAGCCCCATCCTGGTTATCAAAAATAGATATATTTTCAATCTACTTAATTGATTTAATGAGTCGATTTCATGCATATCCTTTTAAAAGCTAAAAACTTCATATATACCCTTAAATCTCATAATATCATATTTACCCTTTCAAAAACAAGCAAAACGTACTTACACACTCCATAGTGTAATAAATAATATCAGTTGTACTATTTGATTATTTAGTGAACAGGCTATTATAAATAACTAATTTTCTCTTAATACAGAATGGTTTGAGTACAATATTTTATATTATAATATTTAGAAGGATAACACAGAATTTTAATTTATGAGAAGGGTATATAAAAAATTAATTCTAAAATCATATCTGAAACTGAATTCTGATATAACTTACACCATCGCTGTCAAACAAGGCAAAAACTCCTCTCAGAAATTCCACAGCTTCGCTCGTCAGCTCCACACTCTACAAAAGTAGAAAAAAACATTATATCATTTGCCAAAATAAATATAAAACTATAATCATTTACCTGATCAGGAATTCTTTTAATTGGAGCCAGCAACTGATCATCACCAAGTCTTATATCATTATTGTAACCGTATCTTCGTAAAACAGTCCATGTTGTCTCTAAACGTCCTTTTTCAATAAACAGTGCGTGAAGAAAAAGAAATCCCGTCAATGTTAGACCATTTTCATTGACTCCTTCAGGCAGTTTCTCTTGCACAACTCTTTTCACACCCACGATTTCTGAAGGTTGCAATGGAGCATTAAAGCATTTGACCTGTTTAGAATCACACAATAATATGAATATTTCTTCACTAATCATTTAAAAAATAAAAATTCAGAAATAGAAACCTGGAAGTCATTCAACTCAGCATCACTTAAGGCACCATCTCTATCATGATCGCAGAGAATAAATATCCTCTTTAAAGCCCTCACGCATCTAGGTTTTAAAGTTTGTGCCTCTTGGTCAAATAGCGGGGCGGTTGGATGAAGTACGGCTTTTTGAGCATAGTAAAATACCTCAGGGATCTAAAATTATAACAAAATATTATAAGACTCGGAAGTGAACATGACAATAGTAAACTACAAAGAAAAGCTCAGAACTTAAAAGATTAAGTATTACCTGAATATGTTTGTATGCTGAGCATTCAATACAAGTTTCAATCTCCCTGAACTGTTGCATTATGGGTGACATCACCAGCTCCAAACTAACTGCTTGTTGCTCGTCCCTTAAATCCAACTTACACCCCGCCACTATAACAGGGACCTTTACCTGTACAGGTGTATATATATCATTTTAGTACAAAGCTCAAACACGAAACATAAAAAGAACTAATAATATTAAATAAAGATTATTTCAAGCAATTGCTGAGATATTAAGAGTAAGGCTCTCACAGAAATCAATAATGTGATAACTATACTAAACAACTGATAAGGAATACCTCTAATCGTCTGAGTTCAGGAAGCCAGAAAGTACTCAACCGGTCAAGTGTAGAAGGCTCATCACACGCATAGGTAAGAACAACCGCATCCGCTCTCTTCAATTCATCAGCAAGCTTTCCTCTGTTCTCCAAACTGTAATAAAACAACACATCATTCAAACTTTACAAATTTCCACATAAAACCAACATAAATAACAAGTCTTTTTACATCCACCATTCCAAACAAGTATATTTTAACTTCAAAAACTAAAAAAATGGTCGCTTTCATTTTGGATCTTTGACAAGAAAACTACTATAACCTCATAAAAAGTGGCGAGTACTCAATTTGGATACGCATTTTGAAAGTAATTATGACATTATGTGCCAGTAAGTTTCTATTCTTTGGTTAACCTGCTTCCATGGTTGTAAAAATCCCGACTAGGCACTGATTAATCCCAATCGCTAGTCGCTACCCCAACCGACTTGTAACCGGTTAATCCCTATTTGTACATAATTGATATATGTATAGTTGAAAATTTACATATAAAATCCAATCCAGATTCCGCCGCCCGACTAGCGCCTAGCGAGTTCTACAAAACTGCATGCTTCCGCTCATGAATATCATTTATCTAAGCCATAATAATCAATTATCTTTACTCAATTCAATACTAGTTACAACAGATACACCATTAATTTCATCTGATTAACATTATCAATCAAACTTTACAAATTTCCACATAAAAATCAAGTCTTTCTACATCCACCATTCCAAACAAGTATATCTTAACTTCAAAAGATTAAAAAAAATGGTTGCTTACAAATTTAAAGTTAGACTATTGGACATCACTTATCTAAAGGTTACTAATTAATTATCTATAATCAATTTAATAATACTTACTGGGTACAACAAATACACCATTAATTACACCTAATAATAAAAAACCAAACTTTATCAATAACCAATAACCTAATACCATTCACTTGAACAGCATAATAATAATAATAATAATAATAATAATAATAATACCTAGAAGAAGTATCAATGACAGTAACGGGAACATGTTCCGGGAACATATCTTCGGGCAATCTGGTAGGCGGCAGGACAGGAGGAACATTGGTGGGAAAAGACTCGGCGGCGGCGGTGATAATCAAGCTGGATTTGCCGGTGCCACGGTCACCGGCCACAACGATCCGAACGCCACCGGTGCTGGAGCTAGAAGATTTGGCAGCACCTCCAGCCATTGATTGAATGTTTCGGCTAGTGAACGAAGGATGGATATGATGATTTCTTATTGCACAGGCTGTAAGAAACTATATATTAAGAAAGGGTTTTGTTGATAGAAGAATGTTCAAGATTGTCTTGTTATGCTTATGCTTCCCTTTGCTTTATTAGGGTTTATCTTTCAACCATGTTTTTTATTTTTTTTAATTTATTTCATTCCATGAATACCATTTACCAAACTCTATGGATAAATTAATTTAATACTATCATTTACCTCATTTAAAAATAAATAAATTAATGAGTTCTTGGATCCAAAATTGTTTAGCTCAATATATGAGATTTTATTTACAACGACATTAGTAAAGTTAAAGTATGGGTAAACTTAAACTAGGTAAGATTTGTGAGATCTGTGAGACGTAGAGATGAGTAAATTTAGTATCGGTACCACAGTTTTGAGTTTCGGTATCAGTACGAAGAATTTGCGATTTTCGAGATCAGGATTTTCGGGATCGATGTCGATCGTACCGATCTCATCCTTATTGAGACGCGTGAGACCTGACATGGATCAGACTTGGTTATTTACAACATTGTCGGTTCTTGGGTCCTAAGAATATCATTAAACGAGTCCAGATCGGGCCTCGAGGATCTAACCATTTTCTCTTTACATAAACCAGGTAAGAACCGCTAGACCAGAGACCCGATTATTTACGATAGGGGTCTAACCATTTGCACACCCCTATGATATAGAATGGTGAAAATTAAGTTTTTTTTAAATAGTTTTTATAAATTTTATTTACCAAAAAAACGATATCTCTTTTCGGATTTACATGCACGTATATTCGTATAGCACTTGAAACACCCCTTAACGAATAATCTAATAACTTTTAAATCAAGTTGTAACTTATAAACTACATGGATTTTTTTTCTTCATGAATATGAACGTATTGTCATATAAGAATGTGTTGAGACCATACTAAGATACATGGTCAGTGAATTACACAGATGTTACGCATGTTTTACACAACAAAGAAAATTAAGAAAAAAAAAACAAACCATGTGTTACGGAGTGTTATCCATGTTTTATACAAATATGCAGTTGTTACATACCTTTTCACTTTTTACATGTTTATTAGTATTTTTTATAACGATTCCAAAAGATGTGGTTAATGGTTTTGTAATCGTATCTCCAAATAGAACAAAAACATGGTGCCCAATTGTCGTTTATGATACCAAACCTGTTTTAGGAAGTATCTTCAACAACACTTAACAAGTTGTTAGATCATACGATAAGTATGCTAGTGGCGAATCCATAAATTTTTTTCAGGTGTTGCACTACTTTAAGATGCTTCAAATTCATGGAATCAGATATAAATATATTGGGTCGGTTTGATGGTTTAGGTCGGTTCATTACATGATAAAAATACAATAGAATACTAAAAAAGACACCATTATTCGAAACTAAAAAAAAACACATAATATAAATACAATGGTCTTTTAGTTATTCCTTAGGGGGGCCGGGGCACTACGTGATGAAGGCCATCACGCGTGATGGCATCACTCAACACCGCCGCCGGTGGTGTATCATGTGCGTGATGGCATGGTTGAGTGATGGTGGGTTTCGAAGGCAAAAAGTGACCGTTGAGGGGAAGTAGCCGTTGGGAGGGGGGGTTAAATAAAAAAAAACAATATAAAACCAAAACCAAAACATAAACCAAATCCAACTCAAAACCAAATCCAACTCAAAAACACTCTCAAACTTCTCCTTCATTCACAACAAAAAAATATGGCATTTCCGAATTACTTGCTTCCCTTAGACACCGATAGCTCTTCGTCTCCGGACGATGTCATTCTCGAATGGTTCCGGTTGCTATATAACGAACTTGAAGGCCCGAGCCGTCCAAAGAAAAAAGTGGTGGAGCGTGATCGTATACATGCCCACGACGTGCTAATGAACGACTATTTTGTGGAGGAGCCGAAATACAATGACGAGACGTTTAGGGAACGCTTTCGTTTGCCGAAATCTTTATTTTTAAATATTGTAGCCGACGTCGAAGCAAACGAAGAATGGTTTCAAGAATCTTAAGACGCGAGGGGCAAACGAAGTTTTACAGCGCTTCAAAAATGCACATCCGCTATTCGTCAACTAGCGACAGGTAACCCACCCGACCAATTCGATGAATACTTACAAATGTCTGAGAGAACTTCACGTGAATGTCTACAATTCTTTTGTAACTCGATTATAAAATTGTATGGCAAAGAGTTTCTACGAAAACCAACAAGACACGACATTACACGTCTTTACGCCGTGCACGAGGCTAGATGGCATTTTCCAGGGATGTTCGGTAGCATCGACTGTACACATATCGAATGGAGGAATTGTCAACGGGAGTTGCGAGGGGCGTATGTTAGGGGTGATATCAAACGACCGACCATCTCACTAGAAGCGGTTGCGTCAAATGATTTATGGATTTGGCATTCTTATTTTGGTGTTCCCGGCTCAAACAACGGCATCACTGTTCTGTACACATCACCGTTGTTTCAGAGTGTAACAGATGGCACCGCACCTTTCTGTCCGTATTTTGTCAACGGGAGATATTACAGACGTGGCTACTATCTTGTCGATGGTATCTACCCGCAATGGTCTATTTTTGTGAAAGCCTTTTCATTTCCTTTCGAGACCAATGAAAAGGCGTTCAAGAAGTTGCAAGAATCGGCAAGAAAAGATGTCGATAGAGCTTTCGGTGTTTTAAAAGGTAGATGGTGCATACTTAATCGACCGGTTCGTGCAATGAAAAAATCCACGATCTCTAGCTACGTGTATGCATGCATCATATTACACAATATGTTAATAAAAGAAGATGAAAATGCAATTTCTCCAGATTGGGTACTGGATCCTCCGACTCAAGTTCCCGTTCCCGATTATGTCCAATTAGACTTGCGGGATGAAGATATTCATCATCGGTTGAGATGGGATCTAGTTGAGCTTATAGGTTCTTTAGGTTTGGAATTTTCAGATTCAAACGAGGAGTAGACGTTTATTGTAACTTTTATTTTTTATTTCTATTTTTTAAGTTCAATTATGTTCTAGTAAACTATTGTTTTTATTTTTTAAGTTTTAGTAAAATATTGTTTTATTTTTTTAAATTGCAAAAAAAAAACAGAAACAAAAAAAATCCATCACACACCACTACCCCTAGTAAAAAACCATCACATGTGATGGATTTGGGGTTGGTGATGTGACACCATTTGATTGGATGGGGGTGTGTGATGAGAAATTTCATCACATCCATCACCCCTCCCCCCAAGAGTCTTTCAACTTTTGAAATCATTACATAATATAAATATAATTTTTTGGCCGGATGCCCGGACTACCACGGGAAGGAGGTGTGGCGCCTGCGTAATCATGGTGGAGAGGGGAGAGAGGCAAAGAGCGGCGTTTGTAATCGTATCATTTTTTAAAACTTTTGGTTTATGAAACCCTAAGAAGTTGCACGGGAAAAATTTTAACAAAGTTAGTGTAAGATGGATTTAAACTCTAAAACGATGCATTGAAAAAGAAATTAAAAAAAGTAGCGTAAAATAGATTTAACTTGTGACCTTCAACCTTCAAGTAAGTAACCAACTTAAAGACTTATCCACCATACCAACAACTTATATCCTAATTAGGATTGTTCCTTTCTAATTTAAAAGTGGTACACTCTATTTTTTCTTTATACCAATACATTATTATTTCGAAACTCGCGTGGTTCCTGGGAACCACCCATTTTGTAGTTGGATCCGCCTGTATGCATACATAATCGATTTCTCTGTTCTCAACGCCCATGCAAAGATATGGAAAGATATTACACACAAAAATCTCTGTTTTAACAAACCTGGTAAACCACAAGTAAACGAAAACTCGACACTATGTATGAAAGTTTAATGCACGCTCTTCAAAGTTTTTTTTACTGTTTGTGACTACAAAGCGCACTTGACTGTTAAAGGTTGTAAGGTTACATCAAAGTTGTTGGTGCTAGGGTGGGAAAAATCACAATCATTCTCTTAGCAAACTTTATAATCGTGATTTCACCACGATTTGAAGAAGGGAATTTTTTTAAGTGGTAGGTTTATTAAGAAAAATGTTGGTTTCTAGATCCTTAACAAGGGACTAAATGGATAAGGTGTCCAGTCATCTGAGATGGCAGGACTGAGTTTATCTCTCACATCCCATTCCATGTAAGCGACGATGTGTACATATGTAGTGACTGGATTCGCCATCTTAAATTGTTGGATCCAAGCTTATTCCCTTACTTTGTTTGGCCACACGGCAACGTAAGATGAACCTCGCCATTTGAGATAGCCGGATTGAATTCTATACTTTCAGCTATTACAAACTCACAGGTGTACTCCTTTGAAGATGCAAAGATAATTTAAAAGTCATTCAGTGTAAATTGATGGTATGTAACGTCTTTTGAACAATGTATTTAAAATTTTCATGCAGAGCATGTCATGAGAGTTTATCCTTTATATGTTCCATTCACAAGTTTTCGATCTTTCTTAAATTACTACCTCACATTTGTTCTCATCTAATTTTCCATAAACTTTTTAACACACTCCTTCATTCTCACTTAAAAATGTATCACTTAAACAACGCCCCGCTCATTGATGATCTTTTATAGTTACATCAGTTACATATTTACATTGGGCAAATAGGGTTGTTTCAAAATGCCAAATGTGGTGGCGACATGGCTGATATTAAAAGGGGTGATTAAAAATTTTGGTCATATTTAAATAACCACGGCATGCATGATCAAGTTCCATCTCTTGTTCCATGTGGAAGATCTTAATGACACTATAAGATGGAATCTTCCATCTCAATATCCACACCACAGGGAGATATTATTATTTCAACAAAAGACAGCTGGATATCATTATTTCAAGTTTCAACAAAAGACAGCTGTTGTAAAGTTTGATAGAAGACATAAAACTGGAAGCTCAATAAGATAAAGCCTTTTGATTTTGATATGCAATGACCTAGTGACAACATTTGAATATGTAACTTCTTTCTTCAAGTAATGTAATTTATTGCATGATCAAGTTCCATCTCTTGTACAGTTGACTGGTTTTGATACAATAATAGATTGTAATTACCACCTTAGTCATGAGTTAATTACAACCCTGGTAGAAAGATGGCGTTCTAAAACCACACGGAGGAAATTGATATCCATTTGCACAAAACAAAGAAAAAAATATCTGTGAATCTTTTTCTTTTTTTTAAGATTTATAACGTGTTGATTATCTGATTTTCTTAAAGTTAGTGCGCACATACGACATACCTTGTACCACACATGTCCCTATGTTATTCTTGCCAATAGGATTCACATATGCATAACAAGAATATCTCGGCCCTTGGATTGCTTTAATCTACAAATCTTGAATAAGACAGCGGACTATGATTGAAAGGACGGAAAGGTCTAGCTTTATGTAATTATTAATTAAGAGAATAAGAGATCAGAATTTCAATTTGTAATTAGAGAAATCTAGACTATGAATCCAGTACTGTCTTCAACAACTAATTTGGTCATGTATTCTATGCCAACAAAAATCAAGTGTCCAACTGAACATATATTAACCAAAACATTCATCCCGACCTTAAGTGTTATAGACCAATACGACATATCGGGTTTTTCTTAATGAGGCCGAGGTCCACCTGCCAAAAACAAATAGTTTTTGAAGTGTTTTGGCATGATTTAGAAGTTAGAACGTATTAATGCAATCGTGTACATACCTTGTGACCAAAGAGATCTCTGATGTTATTGTAGCCATAAAGTATCATAGTTGGCCTGGTGGATACCAAATGGATATATACAAAATCTCAGATTGTTATAGTAATAATAAAGTGCTTGTGATAGTTAAACCATAAAATATTGTTTCCTTGCACGTACCGTTCAAGGGAAAGACCCCAAGCAATAACGGAAACATCCTCGGGCAGTCCCATAGGAAGTAACATTTCAGGTCTAAACATGCCAGAATTTCCTACCTCGACCCATTTCTTTAAGCCTTCGTGATAACTGCCACATCAGATTTAAACATTACATTTATTTGTATACATATTACGGTTGTTAATTAAAATAATGAAATTGCACCCGAATATTTCCATGCTCGGCTCAGTGTACGGATTGTAAGCGGGCTTGAAACGCAAATTGGACATTCCTGGAACAAAATATGGCATTAGACAAATATACTTGTTGTAGCTTTTATTTAGATTACTTGTAGCAAAATTACAGTGTCGTCCTTAACAAAAGAAGGTTAATACTTACCCAAACGAGAAAAGAAATCATGCAGCACGCCTTGCAAGTTCCCAAGACTTAATCCACGATCACAAATTAACCCTGAACTCATAAATAGAATAAAAAATAAATGTGTTTACATGTATTAACAAAAAATTATGGTTTTTTTCATTAGTAGCAAATATATAAAAAACCAAAACAAAGATACCCTCTATTTGATGAAATTCAGCCAGGTGGGTCCGGTCAACAGCCTCATTTCTGAAAACCCGATCAATACTATAGTACTTTTTGGCTTCAAAAGGTTTCTGCAAATTTTAGCAGATTAGTATTTGATTTGATTAACATTATAAAAACACATGAAAGGTTAATGGATAATAAAACCTTTGCAAGTGCATATAGCATTCTTGAAGAAACCGCAGTTGTATGAGTTCTTAATAAGTTTTTATTTGCTTCCTCTCCTTTCCAGTCATATCCATACCTAAGAAGTAAATGTTGTATAATTGTTACAAAACATGTAAAACGTGAAGGTATAATATTAAAACATTGTTATGACGGCATACCCTCTTGACCCGTGACCTCCAGACTCATGAATCTGCTTCACCCTCTCAACATAATCTTCCGGAAGCATCCTTGTAGTAGAAGGTTCTACATATGATATTGTTACCATTTTACCCATTATTGTAAATTTGTAAAACAAAAGGTTCAAATTTGGGTTTACCTCTTAAAAAAAATGTGTCGTGTGAATCACGGGCAGGGTGCTGTTGCGGTTGGAAAAGCGCATCGAAATTCCAAAAGCTGTATTAAAAATATAAATATACTTTAGCAAAGAAAAACAAATTAGTTGTAAATGAAACAATAACTATTAAAAATTATATATAATAACAGTTACCTGCTTTCAACATAATTATTTGTAGGCATCTCCTCAAATCTACAATGGAACAAACAGGTATTACATTATACAAGCTATCACCCATTAAACATTTAAACAGATACCATATAAAATGTTTTAGTTGACAATTTGACATTACCCCATCTGAAGAAAAATCATTTGCATTTGTCGCCTAACCTGAAATAATGTAATAACATCATCGATGCAATCTTTTTGAAAGACAACATATCTTAATCATAGTGTTAAATATGCATTAGATTAATAGCATTAGGTTTAATTGTGTTCTTGCCTTAAGTAACGGATGGAGATAACCGCCTTCAGTGGGAAAACCTTTCGCAGAAAAATTATACCCTTTAAACTCCAATTCCTTCCACTCGCCACTTAATTATCAAAATAAAAAAATGCAGATATAAGTTTTCAAGCATAATGATAAGAGCATCCAGTAATATCAGACATATTAATACCTTTGCAGATTTTCTCGGGTTAAATCAGTTGCAGGCTTCTTTCTTGTCGGGGCATATTTGGGACCCTTTTTAACAGAGTAGCCTGTCCATACTCTGTAAAACGTATATAAGCATAAAATCATGAACAAGAAGCATATAAAATAAAAACCATGTACAATTGTACAAAACTTATCTACATTGTATAACCAAAAGCATAAAAAAAGATGTCAAGAAGAGATATTACTGAGAAGAAATAAGTTTTCTTCGCTTCAAAGCATTAATATCCTCTTGGTTGAGAGCCTGAAATAATTTATCACAATGGTCAAGCATATGCAAGTATAATAATGAGTCAAAAATCAAAATAAAGTGAAGAGCTTGATAAATTCATCACCTCTCCATTATTTATCTTTACAAGCAAATCTTTCACATTGTCACTAACATGTGGAACCTACATCAAATCATAAATAAGAAAAAAATTGTTTGAATGATATTAATGAGAAAAATAAACTTCAAATGTTGAAAATCATACTCCACTTTACCTTTCTAGAGACTTGTGACTTCCCCATCTCCACCCATTTACTTTTTATCGCTTGCTGGCAACCTATTTTAAAAACCGAGTCTCCCAGCTTTTTCTGCATTTGAAAGATCACATAAATTACAGTTATGAAAATAAACTGAGTTACAATAATCCATCTTGTGTTTACAAGATTGGGTTTTTATCTACCTGCAGTGCTTCCCGTGAGATACCCTCTGGTGGGACCGCCATGAATAATTGGAATTCTGGTGATCCATTAGCAGCATAAGTTTTGCCTTCATCAGTTAGTTGCCATCTCTCCTTTTTAATATCCTATATGCAGAACACAAACAAAAATTGAAAGTTGAAACGGTTGCAAATGTTTTCCATATAGAAAACTACAAACATTCCTACAATCTAAACCTATCCAATATTTTAGTACTACTGGGGCAAAAAGAAAATATCACATGTTTTTACAATATTTTCATCTAACAGTATTATTATCGACAACAATCTTGTATTTACATAATCATTATAGTTAGTCAGGTATATCGTTTTTCTCCCATATTAATCAAAATACTTTATATTTATCATCATATTAAGTTCTCATTATTATCTGTTACACCTCATTTTACTGCAATCTAGTTTTTCCTTGTGCTTAATTTGTGGAAGGAAACCTACGCAAATCTTAGCTATAGAAATGAAACTTTTAACTGGTGGAAAAGAAACCTACACAAATCTAGGCTATAATTTGAGATTTTTATGCTATATAACAACACATTAAGAAACATTAGACAAAGCTTGTTTGATTCCTGCATCTTCTTTTTTGGAAAATATAAATTGTTATTGGATCCTTAATACATAGTAAACTGTTATACTAGACCAAGTAGAATACCATTAATTTATAGTAACCATTGTTAGTTATGCTTCAAAGACCAAAGCATAACAATGGCTGGCTGGTATAAGTTAATGATACAGCAATTTATTCATTTATCCAATAGCAAATTCTATTGACAAAATGCTCCAAAAAGAATACGCATTAATAAAACAAGCTTCTAAAATGTCATCAAATGTAGCATAAGAAATTCATTTCTATAGCTAAGGATATGTATAAACTTAATAATAATAATAATAATAATGGTGTTAATAACCTGGGCAACAACAAATTCAAAGGCATTGAGGCTCTTAATGACATTGAATATCTCATCGTGACCGAAACCTTTCTCCGCGGCGAACTCGCCTGAGTCTTTTATCTCATCATTCGTCTGCAGGAACCCTAACACTGCTTCCTCCGCCATGACTGTAAATTAAAAACAGCTACAAGTAGATTAGTAAGTAACCTAGCTAGGGTTAAAACGAGTTTAAGTTTGAATATATGAACAGAATATGAAATTAAATAAGCTAGGTTTCAATTTAGTTTTATTGATGAGCTTAGTCAGAGAATGAGTTAGCCTGGCTAAGTTATGTAAGTCAATACTAGCGTTTAAGAGCTGACCTGATTGATCGATCGGCGGCGATTAATGTAGGCAAAGGGGTATTTTGGTGAAATCGTTGAAGATTTGATTGAATGTTAAAACAAAATATATATATATATATTTTTGAAAAAAACTAATATTTGTATCAAACTTTGGAAGATTCATGGCCGGATTGATGTTATTGACAGTCGTACTTGTACAACTTATTAAATCGTGCATTCTGTCTGCGAGTCAAGGTGAATTCGATTGGTGTCGGGTTAAGAAACCAATATTAAACCCCAAAAAAAAACTTTGTTAACGCAAAAATACAACAAATTAACATAACAAACACGTGTTGTGGTTACGAACCGATGACACTTCGGTTGGTATCTGGTTACGGCGCCAAAAATAAAGCAACCCATAAATTCATCCACACCCAAATACAACAACTTAACATTTTTAAAATATAAAAAAATGTGATTGAACAAAAAAAACACGTATGTTGCAGTTGCGAACTGATATGAATTCATTGATTATGGAATCGAGGGACAGAAAAGTGATAAAAAACTCGCGCGTTGCTTTTGAAAACTAACGTGAATTCATTCGGAATCGACATTGTCGGGATTAAATCGTACATAGAAAACCATGTGTAGTGGTGGTGAACCGACACGAGTTCGGTTGGTATCAGGTTACGACTCCGAAATTAAAAACACGTTTTTGTATTTACATATTTGAAAGAGATGGACGAAAACTCTATAGATCCATGAAGGTTGAATGAATACGTGAGATAAAATTGCAATTTATTCATAATTTTCTTTTGTTTTTATCTTCTTAGACCTATAAATATCATTCATTAATTTTACCACATTCATATCATACACCGAAAAGTGTTTATAAATTGATTTAATAAAAAAATAGAGATATGATTTCATTAAAAATATAAACAAAAATATATACCCACATATTTTTAATTTCTATAATTTAGGTAATTAGTTATATGATAAAATGGTTGATTGATATGTTTTGATTAAACTAACATAAATAAGTTTACATTAAAAATAGGAAAATAGTTTGAGCGAGAAATTTTGACTATGAATAAATATTCAAATGACACGTGTTCTTTACTTTATTAAAATATAAGTAGAAGCAAATAATGTAAAACTATAGAATTAAATCTAGAACTTCAAAAATTAAATTCCTAATTCTAATTCACTACATCATCACACTTATTTAGAAGCATTCATATTTTAATTTATTAACTTTAAAATATATATTCTCAAGATCTTTGGAACAAGAAAGAATCTCCTAATTCTTTAGAAAATCTTAGAAAATCGTGTAATAAACGGATCATTTTAATAGGGTACCAATTTGGTTGGCTCAAATGGATCATATAGAAAGGGGATATTGGTTTTTAATACTTCTAACTTTCTCTCATTGGTAGATAACACTCTTAACTTTCGATTTGTGACCCACCACTCCTAACTTTCACCATATTTTCCTATATCACTCACCGTCTAAATAAACACTAACCTCGTTAATGTTTTGGACTAAAAATGTCATTCAAATTAGTTGATGGGGTGAAAAAGAAAATTAAATTGTTTAACATATACCAAATTTGCCTTCAACCAGCCCTAGATCAAGCATCACCACTCCATCATCATCTATTACCACCACCACACCTCTGGTTCAACACGAACCCATCTACAACATATCGATTTGAAATAATCCTTTACTAGCCGGAAAACGAGTTGCAGGTTTCCGGCGAACACCATATTCATTATTTCACCGCCCACCGCCCTAAAACTGCAACCCCCGCCCCCTCCACCACCAGTGTCTCACCCAGCCACCTTCCGGGATCGCCTGCATGCCGGAAAAACGAGTTGCAGGTTTCCGGCGAGCACCATCTTCATCATATCTCCATCGGTGCACAATCTTTATGATCTCCATCACCTTTTTACACCTCTGAACCATCTCCATTTTCTGAAAGACGGGATAGACGGAAAACTCAAATTCGCCGGAAAAAACGAGGTCGCCGGAAAAATGAGGTCCCTGGAAATGAATGTTTTTGAGGTTGTACAATTACTACCGTCCCCGTCTTGTCGTTGTATTGGGAGTTCGTCGAAGAACAGGGAAGCCAGACCAGATCGTCACCGGAAAACATGGCAGACCATATATCTCCCTCTCATCGACTTTCTCTTTTGTTTGACAATCTCTTTCTTTCTCTTGTAGCTTGCGTATGTTAAATATAAAAATTATGTTTTACCCCCTCAAGTAATTTTAATGACATTTTTAGTCCAAAACATCAACGAGGTTAGTGTACATTTAGACGGGGAGTGGTATAAGAAAATATGGTGAAAGTTGGGAATAGGCGACAAATCGTATGAGTGTTATCTACCAATGAGAGAAAGTTAGAAGTATTAAAAACCAAGATCCCTATAAAAAGGTATCGATTTAGTTTGGGTTTTAATGGGTCTTTTTAAAACCGTATCTATTTGGTTTGGCTTAAACCATGTGAGTTTTAGAAGGTATCTATTTGGTTTGGCTTAAACCATGTCAGTTTTAGAAGGTATCGATCTAGTTCGGGTCAAAACGAGTCATTTCAAAACATATCAATTTGGTTTGGGTCAAAACATATCATTTTAAAAAGGTTTCCATTTGGTTTGGGTTTTTAAATCTGGTTCGAACATGCTTTGGGTTTTTAGGCCTTTAGGGTGCATGACTTATCCCATAATATGGTTTCGAGTTCACTTTTGCAAGTCAAATGGAAAAAGTCCACACGTTCCATGGCAACAATTTTGGTAGTAACCGGAGTTTGTTATATTGTTGTATAAATGTTTATGTCATCAACTGTGTTTCCGGGCCAAAACCCAAACGGGTTGGGTGAGATTATTGTGTCATAATCAAAATCAAAGGTGTACACGCTTCTATCTTTTCAGTTTAAAGATAATTCTGGTGATTTACGAGAATAGTCATCAAAAGCCTACATCAAGAAATATGAAGAACCCATTTCAAAAATTGAAGAATTGGGTTTAGGTTCCGATACTAGTGAACCTAAGGAATCATGCTTTATCTTTCCGCGTCTTGATAATGTTGCAGACGTTAGAAAGGTTCATTTTGCAGAATATTATGAATACATACAGAGACATTATCCAGTTACAAATACAAGAATTAAATGTATAATTTAGCATCAGATATGAGCGTGAACATATATTCTTTGCAAGTGTTTTTATTGTCAATTGGTATATAATAAATTTATGGGATATTGGTTTTTAATACTCTCGACTTTAATTATTTGGTAGGGAACACTTTCAACTTTAGATTTGCTACCCACCGCTCCCAATTTTCACCTTATTTTCATCTATCACCCCTAACTAACGATGCACTAACTTTGTTAGTTTTTCGCTGACGTGTCATTTTTTAAAATAAAATAATAATAAAAAATATGGACCCCAAACACCACATCATCTCTTCTTCTTCTTACAAAAACCCTAACTCCATTACTACCTCCACCCGGCCCACCACCACCATCCACCTCTCCTTCCACCTAAAACAACCATCTTTTTTCATACTAATATCCACCCTCAATTGTAATAAAGCCGACGACGGTTGTCGTATATGTGCAGCCACCAGCCGCTGATGATGCTCCGACAAAGGAGTCGGTGGCGGCTCGGAAGTTCAAACGACTCTTGGTCTCCAGCGGTTACTACAGAAGCATTGAGTCAGTAGGAAGCATCCCGGTGTTTTGAAATGCAACTTCGGTAGTCTGTTAAGCTTTCCAGTGAACCTTGCTATTCCGGCGAAGGGTTCCGACGAGCTCCCAACCACATTTTTGTTCTTCGGGAAGCGATAATAGTGAGGTGCTATGATGGATTGGGTTCCGTTGGTCGTGTTTCAAGCTTTTTCAGCAAACCTCGCTATTCCGGCGAGGGGTTCCGACAAGCTTCCACGTGCATTCTTGTTCTTCGGGAAGCGTTAATGGTGAGGTGCAATGACGGCTAGGGTTCCGTTGGTCGGGTTTCAAGCTTTTCCAACGAGTTGACTCTATATTTGGTAGGGATGGAGTTGTTGGTATATGTAATTGGGGTTTTTTTAAGGTAAAAAAATAATAGCCATTTTCCACCTAAGCATGCCACACATGTAAAAAATAGTCCACGTTAGCAAAAAAACTAACGGAGTTAGTGCTCTGTTAGTTAAAGAGTGATAAAAGAAAATAAGGTGAAAGTTAGACTACTCTCATTGGCAATCTCATAATGAGATTGGTGGACCCAAAGTTAAAAAAAAATTGAAAAAGAAAATAAAGCAATCTAGATTGGCAATCTGGGTTGGTAGAGCAAACCCAGATTGCAATCCAAACTAACCCCAATAACTTAATTATTAAATTAACTTTTAATATTCGAACTAAAAATATAATTAAATACACAATATTTCTTAAAAAAAATTATGAACATTCCGACATAAATTTTATTTAAAACGGACTTCGTTAAAAAAATACTTTTTTTAAGTTGGGATGGGTTGTGAATGTGTGTAAAAGATTGGGGTGAATTAAATTATGTAGATTGAGGAGAGATAAATTAATTTTATAATATGAGATTGAGATTGTTAGATTGTGAATGGGTATAGCCTAAGGTAGCAAATCAAAGGTTGGGAGTGTTCCTATCAAATGATTAAAGTTGGGAGTATTGAAAACCAATATCCCTAAATTTATTAGTAAATGTGTTTGAAAATTGCATACCCGCTAACAAATAACAAATACGTCAAAGTCAACTCTCTCATAATACCCCGATGCGAAGCGCGGGCTCTTCCGCCAATATATAATAATGTATATTTAGTTTGTTGCGGGGCAATTATAAGAAAATCTATTTGACATTACCAAACACATCAAATAATCGGTTGGAGATGGTCTCAACTTATTAAAAATTTATCTATAATAATAATTTCAGTAGGGACGATTTTAAGGAAAATCTCAAAATCTATTGACATTACCAAAACACATCATAAAAAGAGTGGTTGCCAAACGAAAACAACGTCACCGAGAATAAAATGTTCCACGTTATCATCTTTCGACCCACACATCTCAACTTCTTTCCCATCAAAGACGTGGACTCTAGCTTAACCTATGAGCTTATCTTTAAATATACACGTTAAGCCCTCCATCTTACCAGTTTTGCTCGAATAGCCCTTGCATTTTAAATACTATAAAAGTATCAAACATGTATGTACATCTTTGATTCTTTTCCTTTATAAAACCAAAAGTGTCGATTCCAATGAGTTCATATAAAGTAGACTAAATTGTACGTATGTTTTGTTTAATTATAGATATAATTTAATTTATTATTCTATTTTTATTTTATGTTTTCATTTTTTATAAACTTTAAAAATAAAATTAGATGTTACTATATGAAGTGAAACACTAAACTATCCGACATAAAAATAAAATCGTTATGAGGTGTCATGCTTAACATAGATACAATAACCATGTCGTTTTGGGTTAGCATGTTAAACTAAACGAGTCATGTTTGAGTTGGCGTGTTTACCATGTTTATTTAAACAAGTCAACCAATTTAAGCTGGTAATTGAGTACCTGTTTAAGACATAATAAGACATGTTAATAAAAAAAAGTGCGATGTGTGTTTTTTTATTTTCCTAAATAATTGAACTTAGTATGCCAAACTTCATCATTTCTCTTATTGATATATGAAACTTAGTCTGTCTTATGGTCATGATATATATATAAAGTAGTTAAACGAGTCATACTTATGTTTGGTACTTGTGTTAAGTGCGTCGTTTCTGACCCGATTAACTCACTTACATCTTTTTAAATCGGTTTACAAACATACAAGCTTATTTAAATTGTTTAAGATAAATGAGTTATTTAATTTTCTCGTTTACCTGATAGTTCACTATAATCGTTTGGATAATTCTTATTGACATGTGAACTGCGAGTTGTATTTAAAAAAAATAAGAAAATATTCCAGATTAAGAAATAAAATTATGTTACTTAAACTATATATATTAAGAAAAAAGCTCCATTGATTGTTAGAAGATTTTCAAGTCACAAGGTGTGAAAAATACGTAGCTATCATCATGTCTATATGTAACCTATATTTGAAAAAGACACAAACTTTTAATATCCATAAAAAGAAGGGTCAAAACTGAAAATATAAACATATTATTAGATTATTAGTACTAGTAGTAGTATATTTGTCCTCACATAGTCACATTTCTACGTTCAATGGCTTTGGCTGCTCGGCCAATTGTTAGCCATCTCAAGTCCGACAAACCAGTGGTTCAAAAAGATGAGCTTTCGGCTGGACAGATCCCGGTTCAAAAGGCGAGGCTCACAAACACGGCTGCTATAAGTACTGCTGAGAGTGGGAAGATCATGTTGCAACCAAGGGTGTGCACACTTAGATCCTATGGTTCAGATCGTTTTGGAGTGATGAAGATGCGGGACATAGATGGTGATGATGATAACGAAGTGTCGCGATTCTTCGAGATGCTTTCGGAGTACATAGAGAGTTCAAAAAGGAGCCAAGACTTTGAAATCATATCGGGTCGTCTAGCTATGGTATTATTCATTTAGACTGTTAATAATAAAGTTTTTGTGGCATGTTTATTGACTTGAATTCCGATAAACTCGAGTTTGACTTATGAGTAGTGTTTGAGCTTGAGCTAGTGAATAATATTTAAGTTTAAGCTTGGTTTGTGATTAAATTTAATTTCAAACTTGAGCTCCAACTTAGTTATTATATAAATATATTACATATATACTTGCAATTAATTTGTATATGTTTATTACAGTTTTATGTATCCATATAACAGGGTATATATTATTTAATTATTTTTATCAATAATTTTTTATATAAATAATTATAAGCTCGTTTAAACTTGTAGACGACTTAATTTTGCTATTAAAAAAAGAACTAGCGGCGCAACTTGTTGCCCAATTGCATTTTGTATCGATATGTAAACACTAGTTTTGAATAAAATATAAAATTTCATTAATAAAAAACCTGTAAAACATTAATCCTAATATGTGATATGTTTTGTGTGGTTTATATCAACGAGTTTTTTTCTTGTATTTAAAGAAAATTTAATTATGACATTTTTTAAACGGCTAACTCACAAACGCATTTATTATACTTTTATAAATGCATGTTTGTTCATCATGAAACTAGAATCATCAGCCACTTGGAAAGTAGCACCACTGTATAAACAAATCGGTACTTTTAGGCTACAAACCTAATGGTGTGTAATGATCACATTTATGAATAGATCATACAATATATGACCTCCTAGTAGTAACATATCCATGATGCAACTTAAAACTAACTTCTCTAAGTGCATAAAAGGGGTAATTAGAAAAAGTATATATATATTGATAATTGATAAGAGACTATATTCATTACATATAGTGCAATGAGCCCAATTAAGATTTATAGCATTCCTAACTATGATTTATTGCCATAGATTGTATTTGCAGGGACAGTGACAATGGAAATTGTGACCGGCAACTCACTATTTCGAAAGACGGATTTACAAGGAATTGAGGAGGGTGCAGGGGCATGTTTGGCTGCCATAGGTTTTGCTGCAGCTTTTGCGTGGTTCTCAAGTGCTCGTACTAGAGTCGGGGGAGTCTTTTCGGTTCGTTGCAATACCTTTATTGATTCTCTTATTGACCAAGTCGTTGATGGGATGTTTTATGAAACCGAAATCAGCGATTGGATCGATGATATATGAAAAGTCAAAAACCGTCAAATGTAAAATAATGAAGACGGGTAATTGGTATCATCACCAAATGTTGGTGATTACGAGTATATGACAAAATGTATAGGTCATGAGTACGGTTTATTGGGGAGAATGATAGACCGGTATACGTAGACAAGAAAATACAAGGTGGTGTATAAAAAATTGGCATGGTTTTTAGCCTTTACAATACTATAGTACTTTGTGTACTATTTATCTTTGTGATGATGTTATAGGCATGTAAGAATTTATAACTCATATTCGGTCTATTTCAAAAGTTTGTATGCATATCATGTCTTTAAAAACTTGTATACATGCAAGATTAATTATTTGTCATAGTTTTATAATGACAAAAATATGTTAGTACCTTTGTAATTTGTATTTTAGTTCATTTAGTAAGGTGATTTTTTCAATACTCCAAATATTATCGCCATCGCTATCGCCTTCTAATTACTGTTTGTTATTAAAATATTTTTAGACATAAAAAAGATGACCCCTCAAAGTTATTTCTCAATGAAATGACACTTGTAGAGGTTCATACAAAACAAAATTTGACGTTTTTTTTTTCTTCTTTTCATTAATGTTTATTTTTATGAAATAAATATAATGGGAGGGTTGTACAAAACAATCTTAATATAATAAAATATTAATATATTATAACTGAGAGCGCTTGAAACAATATCAACTACAATATCAATCTATATAATCAATGTTTTATAATAACAAAGTAAAAAAAAACTAATAATAACAATAAAAGAATCAGAGTCAACAACAAAATAATAGCAACAACTACTTATAATAACAAAAGAAAAAAAACATAACAATAACAACAAAATATAAATCAATAAATACTTATAACTCCTCAATCAGCAAATACAAACAAAAATAACAGCAAACATTTATAAAATAACAAACCTAATAATACCAGAAAATTGGCTCCTATTGTTTTCATGTTAAAAAATATTTGTATTTGATCCTGAAACACAAAAACAATCCCATAGTGATTTCTCGTTGATTCAAACATGAAAAAATAATAGCAGCTTGCAAATGTTAGTTTGTGAGTTCCAATTAAGGGCATGTGCGGCGTGGTACGAGCAGTTAAAACGAAACGAAAGCCAAATTTGTGGGTTTTTGACTTTTTTTTAAGGTTTTTTTTTTGGGTTTTCGGTTTATGATTTTCGTGTTCAATTTTGTTTTGGATTCGGTTTTTCTTTCTTTTTTTTGAACGACCAACAAAATAAATTATAATAAGCTAGCAAGATTGTAAGGCCTCGAACCCGGTAGCCCTACTTTAGCGTCGGATTTACTCATAAACACCGTTCTTACAATCATAGTTTATTAAAACTTTCGCGGAAACGTTAACTTAAATCATTCGTTACAAAACATTAAATCTCTTCTTTGATACCATAACACAAAACATTATATTTAAAACATCATTTCTCCCATCTTCAAATGCCAGCCGTTCAATCCATGCCATGTGCCATCCTCATGCTAGCTCTTTAATCTGCTCACCTGCGTGCATACTAAAAGTCAGCTACGCTGAGTGAGTTCTAGTTAATCAAGCAACTTACCATACAACCATTACATGCATTATATACGTATCCGAAGACGCATAGTCCACTGTTTAACCTGTTCACCTTACCACTTAACTACCACCTAACCACTTTGCCACTTGTTTACGTAAGCACATAGAGGCTTGCCCTCCCACGCACTCACGTTATGCCACTTTAATAACGAAGGCACGTATAGGCTTACCCTACCACGCACCTATGTTATTCCACTTTAATAACGAAGGCACGTATAGGCTTACCCTACCACGTACTATCGTCATGCCACTAACACCCTTACTAGACTCTTGCCACTTCTAACACACTCTACCTCTACTTGTCTATAACACACTTTATATCATTACATCATTTACATAATAACCAAGTTACATCATAACATTTACACACACTAGTAACCACTTGGAGGTCATTCCCATTGGCGGTACGCGAAATATCCGAAGATCGTTCGCACACCGACTAACGTTACCTTCCCTGTCTAAACGTGCAATATCCGAAGATCGTTCACGCGTCGACAGGCGCCCATTCATAACATCTATATATATTATATCAATCATTATGGCATACACTTACCACTTAAGGTAAGTGTATTCACACTTCACATCGAGTATGCACACAGCCCCGAAAACATAACAAGGAAATGGGGCTAGAAACTCACCTGAATGCGGTTACGCTCACCGTTTATGGTTATTCCTTTCTTGAGCTGTGCACGACTAACTGTATAACAATCACACGTATCAATTTAACTATCACTACCCATATCGCGTTTTTAGTTTAATTATTACCCTCAACGAACGGGGGTCCGGGGGCAGCGCCCCTGGCAGCGGGGTCTAGGGGCGGCAGCCCCTAGCAGGGTCCAAGGAGCAGAGCCCCTGGCTGGGGTCGAGCTGAACATAGCCTGATTCGTGGTCTAGTTCCATTAACCGTCTTAACACATTTTTCATTAGGATTTTAAATTATTATTTTATTCTCTAACTCATTCTTCATAACGAATTAAGCCTAATTCGTTATATGAACATAGCCTGATTCGTGGTCTAGTTCGTTATCCAAACTTAGCGAATTGGTGAGTAACGAATCACCTGATTCGTTATCTGATTCGTCATCTTACATGATCTGCTTCGTTAGATTAGTTCGTTAACTAATTCGTATCTTAACATAACGAACTGGGTGAGTAACGAACCACTTAACGAATGGCTTAACGAACTGCTTAACGAACTGCTTCTAGTTCGTTATCTCTTCTTAACGAATGGGCATAACGAATTGCTTGCTAATTCGTTATGTCTCCGCCAACGAACTAGGGTTAGGGTTCTGACATTCTTTCAACCTCGTACACGCTTTTCCGGCGCCGTCATCGCCGGAAAACCGAATCTCGCCGGAAAAACGAGATCTCAGTTATTTTCCACCATTCTTCACCGTTTTTCGTCCCAATCGATCCAGATATGAGCTAGGGTGATCCCTAAGCTCATTTTTTGGTCGGTTTATACCCGATTCCATCCGGATCTCATAACTTTAACGGTTTAAGGTGTCGGATCGTCGTTTCACGGCTATATCTAACGGGTTTGGATCTCTACAATATCATACTATCATTACCTCGGGTTGATGCTCGGTTTCTTCTTGCTATTTCGGCTAGAGAGAGATAGTAGGATGAGAGAGAGCTACGTGTGTGTGTTGGGTGTTGTATGGAATGGAATGGAAATGGATTAAGGCATAATTAAAGTATTTATATTATGGGTCATGGGCTTAAGCACATGGTCTTTTCTTTAATAACTCAAGTCCATCACCCATATTACTTAATCCAACACAAGCCCATCTCATAACATCAAATATTATTATATATTAGCCGAACGAAAATTCGGGATGTTACAAAGATGCTAGAAGTAAATATACACCAACACCAACACCAACACAAGCAAGACCTCAACTACCAGACGAAACAAACAATTATTACACATTAAAATGACACCAAATTTTCCAAGTGAGGTCTCTTATTGCCTCTTATTTTTAATCCAAAGAAATCCCATAATCTTTATTTCCTCAACTAGACGAGGGATGGTTATCAGCACCCCTTGTGAACAAGAGCATTCCTTTTTTTTTCCACAAACACCAAGCTGCAATACGACAAATCGCTTGAAATACTTTGGCCTTGCCTCTTGACGACGACAAAAATTCATGAACCCCCAACAAGTCCCCGCCGTGTAGCTCAGTTGGTTAAGGAGGCGTAAGACTTGGAACAATAACCTAGAGGTCGTGGGTTCGAAACCGATCCTAAGCGCCAATCACCTTGCTGATGAGTGAAGCTGATTTACCTCTCACGTGATGGGCCGGGATGGTCTGACGTGGGCCGGTTTGCGTGTCCGGAAAAACACGTTTTGGAACAATAAAAAAGAGGGCACCTTACACAATTGAGAAATCACGTTCCCCAAAGATTGTGCTAGGCCACATGAGATAAAAATATGCTTCACTAATTCCTTAATATCGCCACAAAACGGACACATTTTTGAATTGACTGGAATATTTCTTTTCTCCAAGGCATCAAAAATTGGTAATCGAGCTAGAGCCGTTTGCCACGCCACAAATCCAACCTTTTTGGGAATCAAGCGGTTCCACTCAAACACGAAAGTAGGGGGCGGTGTAAGTATTAGCAAAAACCAAATTCTTAATATTTAGAACCGAGAAACCATCCTCGAGCAAAAAAAGTTGACCAAGATATTGATATTGGTCGTAATGTTTTTTAAAAATTAATAGAATATTGAACGGTAGGGCCTAGTATATTAAGCATTAATAATAGGTACTTACATTAAAATTTTAAAAATAAAAAGTCATAAATTTAATAACATTTAGCCATTAGTATGTTCGGTTTAACGGTTAACTTTCGGTTATTACGGTTTTCTTGTTTTTTTTTTTTTTTTTTTTTGTAATTTTAGTTATCCACGAAACCAAACCAAAACCAACATTTCGGTATTTTACTTAAGTCCAAAACCGAACGATTGTTTCTAATTCAGTTTGGATTTTTCGATTTCAGTTTTTTTTGGGGTTACGTGCATACCCTTAGACCCAACGCTATTTCTTGGGTTTTTTTGAGCGACGTGGGCGCGGAACACCGCCTTGGGGCGCGGTCCAACCAAGGGCGCGGAGGGTTGGGTGGTTCCAACGGCCGACACGGTTTTGAAAATTTGGTGGGTCCCCCCTCCAACGTTCATAAACAGCTAGTTAAAAAAAAACTAATTATTTTATTTATAAATACTAACCCATTTTATCATTTTTTACTCAAACAAAAACCAAATTTTAATCAAATTTCACTAAAAAAATCTCTCAACTCTATACCATGGATTCTTTCTCACATTTCACAAGCTCGAGCTCAAACCCGAACCCAAACCCGAACACGAGCTCGAGCTCGAGCTCAAACCCAAACCAAAACGCGAACACCAACCCAAACCCGTGGGATCCGGCTCAAAGGCGGTGAGCTAGTATGCTCGCAAACAACAATGACCCTACCAACCTTCTCTATGTCAACCAGCATCTACCCGCCATGCCTCCAAACGTACAACCGTTTCCCAACGATATGTTTTATCGAATGCCAATGTCGTTTATGCCTCCGCCACCCCAAACCCAAACACCCCAATACTCGAAACCGAAGTTCTCGAAACCCAAGGTCCCCAAACCCAAGTTCCCGAAACCCAAGTTCGTCGCAAACGAAGCCATAAAAAGAAAGCTGTTGCCGATCAAACACCAACCGAAATGCACGACAGGAAATAATGGGAAGATGATGAGGAAGCGGCGTTGGCGCAAGCGTGGATCAACTCATTCGAAGACTCAGTTTAGGTGACGATAAATGCAGCGCGTTATTTTTGGCAGAAATACGTGGAAAGTTCTTTGAGATAATGGGTCGAGGTCACTACTGCGGGGATGATTCCGTCCCCAGCAAATGGAAGGCAATGGTTTTAAAAATGAACCACTTCTTCACAATTCACAATCGCCTTAAGAACAACTTAGGAAGCGGCAAGAACGACGCCGACCTTCTTAAGGCTATGTTGAAACAATACAAGGGCCTTCATGGTCACCACTTCGGCATGGGGATGTTTTGAAATTTGGAAGAAATGCATGAGCTCGCCAAAGTGGCATACGATCCCGACATCTTCACCGCGACCATCCAAACGGTAAAAAACAACGTCTACTTCGGCCGATCAATCTCCGTCTCAAGCCGGGTCGGATGCTCGTTCTCAATTTAACTTAAACGAGATTGATCCCGATTTTGTTTTTGATGAACCGGATGAGTTGCCACGTCCGGTAGGAAGAGAAAGCACCAAGGCGGCGGCTAGAGGTGGGGGATCTTTGTCTAGAACAACATCCACGATGAGTTCCGACGTGAGCGCACGGTTTAACAATTTGGAGCTTGCTCTTAAAGAGTTTCGCGAGGACAAAAAACACTCGAAAGAGGAACTCAAGATAATACACGAAGAAAGAAAAGCGATGCATGCGGAATACAAAGCCATGCATGAAGAAAGAGGCTAAATCGGAGCGGCAATAAGAGAAGGACTTCAAGCTCCTCGCAAAGGATCTCTCGCATCTAGATCCGGCCACGCGGACATTTTTGGAGAAAAAAAAAGCAAGGATAGTGGCAAAATACGCAAACGAGGACTCGGACGCCGAATAGTAATTCTATTTTTTTTCTATTTGTATGTTTTTTAGTTTAATTAAGTTTGATTTTTATTATATTTTAAGTTTAATAAAGTTGTTGGTTTTTTAGTTTTATATAAAAAAATTAAAAAAAATAAAGGGGCTTCGAAGCCCCCTCACCATAGAGGGGCATCTTTGGGGTGGGACTTTGAAGCCCCTAGTGCCCACGTGACGCTGACATGGCACTGGGGAGGGGCTTTGAACCCCTCACCATAGAGGATGCTCTTAGGTCAGTGAAAGGTAAAGTTAAATTTTTTTGTTAAAAGAAATTGATACTTAGCTTCCACATAATAATAATAATAACTAGTAGATGCCCGGCGCGTTGCGCCGGAATTGTCCACGCGTGTATCACCGAGGTAGTCTAATGTATGTATAAATTACAATTGTATGCAACTTATACAAATCTCAAATTTGCTTGAATCTTAGCTTTACAGATTGAACTTTGTCATTCTTGGTATAGAGCCTTTTTTGACCCTGCATTTAAATAACTCCTCCATTATGTAACACAGACTAAGAATTAACACTACAAAACATTGAACAGAAACTAAGAAAACCAATTAGGAAATCACAAACTATAATACAAAACAAAAAATTAAAAAAGATTTAGGTAATAAAAAGACTACCCAAGAAACAATTTTTTTATTGATGTAAGTCAGAGGCAACAACTTTAAAATATTCTCATCTTTTTTCAACATTATATATTGCGTGGATATCGTGTAATTAAAATACCACACACCGAACTTACATGTTTTGAGTCCAAAAGCTCTGATGGGCAGCCCAAAAATGCAAAAGCAATAACAGGTGGTTAAGAAGGATGATCAAATGTTCAGTAACTTCAAGCCTTCCAATCATAATGCAATGAATGCCCCACCGAGCAATTCCTATATATATTGACGGTGTCATTAACGTTTGTATACTTTTGCATGTCTTGTATGAGTTAAACGGGTCGAATTCACGACGTGAATGTTTCACACATACAAAGCCGCTTTATTTTATTAAGAGGGTGTTTGGGATTACTTCTTAAAAATGTTTTTTGCTTTTTGGAGAGGCAAAATGTCCAAAATGTCCATTCAAAAGCACCTAAAAGCACCAATTTGATGCTTTTAGGTGCTTTGGAAGGGATCAAAATGTCCAAAATGTCCATTCAAAAGCACCTAAAAGCACCAATTTGATGCTTTTAGGTGCTTTTGAAGGGATATTTTGGACATTTTACCTCTTCAAAAAGCAAAAAACATTTTTAAGAAGCAATCCCAAACATACTCTAAATATATATAATGTTATTGTAATTATACAAATTTTATAATCACATTTGAAAAGTAAGTATCATTATGACCTGTTGTATGTAGGCCACACTGGTAACTGGTCTTTATCTGCAATCAAATAAGGTGTTACGGTTAACCCAGCTCTGCAGCTAAAATTACACATTTTTACCTGAATCAGTTTGACCCGAGCCCCTTTTGATAACTCCCACAAAGCACAAAGGCAATGTGAACAGCCAAAAGCCATGGCAATCCCCAAAAAGCACCGGGGCATCAGGACACTGAAATATGAGGCTCCCAAACAAGAATTTTGGTTTTCGGGTCAGGACGGGCCGCTTGGTGGGCCCGGTGGGTCCGTAAGGCCTTTGGTCCCAATTTGAGTAAGCTGCAACTTTTTGAACTCTTTACCCGACCCGACTAAGCCGCAACTCTTACTACACATTTTAACTTGAATCTATTTGGACTCTTTACCCAACATATTACTACATATATTAATCCGAGCCCATTTTAACTCTTTACCCAACATATTACTACACATTTTAACCCGAACCTACTTAAATTCTTTATCCAGTCCGACTAAGCTGTGACTATTACTGCCGAAGTTATACATCATGTGATCTACTACCATAAAATCTTGAAGATAACTCTTTTTTTTTTGAACGGCGACTTACGACAACCTACAACCGGCCAAGATGTGTTGTCTGAACCGGGCCCACAACTTGAACTCCGTGTGGTGACGAAGCCACACCCCCAACCGGAGAAACCGGTCTCCTTAGCCGGCCAAAATGGCACCACAGCCTAGACAGTCGATAAAACCGGGTCGGAATCAAGAATCGAACCTGGGACACCCAGGTCTTCTATCCTCTTCCTACTTGAAGATAACTAAGAGAGGTATTTATCAGAAAATTAGAAATCATAGACTTGTAATTTGTGCAATCAGATTATAGTAGAAATCATATATGAACTTACAGGCGTTTGAGTACAGCCTGTCGGAAGTAGCGACATCCAACAACATCATCTAATCAATCATCAATTCCAAGTCTTCAGGCAGCTTCGATTGAAGGGGGAGATGAGGAATTCGCGATAAAATTTGATCGGAGTTCAATATGCAAGTGTGAATTGTCCACAAAAACAAGGAAATTACAAATATACCCTTGATACTTATTTATTTCTCTACAACCCTCTTCTTCATATCAGTGTGTTTGTTTAACTATACAAACAAAACACTTGAAATCAATCAATCAATCAACAACAGCTGCTGCTGCTGCTGCTGCTGCTATCTCTATCTCTGTGGTTGAAGAATGGCGACCGTTATGCAGAAAATCAAAGACATCGAAGATGAGGTACTATTCATAAATACTTCTCGCCAACTCTAGAAACAAACTTAATTTGAAATCAAAGTTAATTTGATGTGATCTGAGTTGAGTGTAGGCATCTGAGATTACGGCTATGCTTAGATACACCACTTATGCTAAAAACCTACAAATTTTATATTCTTATATATATACTCTGGTGTTTTGCTTGTTGAACCTCATTTTGGATGATTTGTTTTGAGAAAAGGGAGTCTTTGTTTGTAAATTAAATATTCTATAAGAGGGTTTACACTTGAGGGCTAAAAGGTTTAATCTCAAGGACATAATAATAAGGGTATAAAGGGAAGAGTTATGTTTGTTTTGATTTTTGATGGTGCATCAGCTAGTTTTAGTAGTTACTAAATTAATATGATTTTCAACATTTGTGGGAAATTATTGTTATATTACTGTATAGAATTTTATGATCTCTGTTACAAATTTAATAAAAACGGGCTTTTTTTTAAAGAAAATCAATATCATAGTTGCATTTGAAGTGTGCACATGTTCTGTAAGAACTACTGCCATAGGTATGAAGCTGTTAGCTAGTTGCAGAATCTGCAGATTGTCTCTTGTGTATGTGTTAGGACCATTGTTAGGAACTTTTGACTATTTGTGGTGTCAGAGCATTCTTAGTTCTCAGCTATATCGATAACATACTAATTGGGTTTATAGTTTTTCTTTAATTTAGCATTTGCGTGTCTTTCATTGGTGATAGAAATCGACATATTATAATCTGCAGACGCACCCATTCTTGTTAGATGATTCTTTTAGCCTGGGCCGTACAATAGGTTTCAAGTTGCTCGTTTCCTAATTCGGGAACTTGATTTACTGTTTCTTGGTGAAACATTGAGGTGAGAATATTGGAATTATATCTTCATGGAAATCAGTAGAATTGAAAACACACAAAAGATAGATGTGTTAAAGGAAGATACTAATCAGGCATCTATGTAAAAATGGATCACATTCAAAGATGTCACTGAAGGAGCAGTTAGAGACAGTTTTCTCTTACTGCCTTAAAAGTTTATTTCATCTTTAGATTTGTCATCTATCTTGGTGGCTAGCGTGCTTAGCTTTCAACCTTTGGTGGCAATATGTATGTGTTCGTGATACTCAAGATCAACTGAACTGATTAAGGTTGGCCAAATTAGGTTAATCTTTTGCTAAGCATACTCACTTTGTAGTTGATCTAGGTTGGCCATTGGAAAAATAAATATTAGAGGTTAGTCAGGTGCGTATGTTCGATTTTATGGGCATAGGGTGTTAATAAAGAGCTTTTGTGTTGAGGATTCATCGTTAGAAGTAGTGCAAGGTCCCATGTAGGGCATTGGCAACATATTGCAGTGATACAAAAGATTGTATTTTAAGGAAGAACATGGCTTGTTTTAGTTTTTGTAGTATATAAATCTATAAAAAGTGACCCATGGAGTGATTGCACATGTAATAGTGGTTTTGAGTTTTAAGGTTTTATTTATCTCGGTTTGGCGTTTACACAAATATTAAATGAGCGTCTGATTTCATAAACATATAATAGAAGTTTTTACTAGTAGTCTAGTACCACAAGTGATTTAAAAATCAATCTACCATTTGGTGTTACATGGAGCATTTGCTTAGGAGATAATTTACTGTTAACATTAACTAAAAACTTACTTACCCTGTTTGCTTCTAATATACTTTTTGTAAAAGAAAATTTTTTGCTTTCATATTGTATGCGATGATTACTTTTTCTAGTAATTCGAGGAGATCAGCACCCTGCTTGGTTAAATCATAGGCAAAAAGCCATGGAGTATCATCTTTTTTATGTAGTGAATTTTGGCCTGGTTGATTTGATTCTAAAGTATCAAATTAATACATCCGAGTCTACTGTTTTGAAAACAAGTAGAGTGAGTATATGGTATTTATGAAAATATCCATTGTAGAAGCTATGTAGTTAATCGGATTTTAGCATCTTATTGCATTTGTTTGGAAGCTACTGTTTATTATTTATGGTATTCAAACTGCTGAATGTGGATGAATATCATCTTTTCTGTCCTTGTAGATGGCAAAGACCCAAAAGAATAAAGCAACTGCACATCACTTGGGATTACTGAAGGTACATATATAAGTCACTTACTTCAAGTAGACTGCTTTTGGGCACATTTTTAGTTCATATTAAGCGGAACTGAATGGATCTGTGGATTTGTGATTTCAGGCTAAGCTTGCAAAATTGAGAAGAGAGCTTCTCACACCTACAACAAAGGGAGGTGGTGGTGCTGGTGAAGGTTTTGATGTTACAAAAAGCGGTGATGCTAGGGTCGGTCTTGTCGGGTTCCCTTCTGTTGGGAAATCAACACTTTTAAATAAGTTGACTGGCACTTTTTCAGAGGTACGTATTTAATAGTTGGAAGTTAAATATTGATATACTTATCTTATTGTTGGCCCACCCAAAGTATCAAGAACATCGTTCTAAAACTTGAGGTACAAAACATGTTAGCTAGTTTTAACAAAATTGCAACTCTACAAATTAATAAGTTTTTAGCTTTATGATATAATTGATTTAGTTGAGAATACAGTTATTATTCTACTTACATTTGGCATTTGAAAGTTTATAATTGATTTAGTTGAGAATACGGTTATTATTCTACTTACATTTGGCATTCAAAAGTCTTACTGTTTTATGTTGTTTTCAGGTTGCTTCATACGAGTTTACTACTCTCACGTGCATTCCTGGTGTAATTACATATCGAGGAGCTAAGATTCAGGTACTACTGTTTCTGTTTTACTTTCTTTTTGTGTCCATAAATCCTTTTAGAAAGGAGATATTATGTGTGTCAACATAAACCTTAAACATCCTTGGATGTTTTGTAGTGTGTCTGATACGAACCCAGTTATTAAAAGTCCCACTTAAATCTAGTTAACGAAAATAATTCACAAATGTAGGAGTAGTGGAGCGGTTATGTTCAATAACCGTTAGTTAGGATTATTTATAACACGTTCATTGTATATTTGAGGATGTCAATGTTTATGTTAATTAAAATTAGGGTTTTCTAAACCTTGTAAACTGGAGATCACCCATCTCGAATCGGGCCACTATCAATTTTAATTTCAATATTCAAGTTCTTAATTTTGAGGTTCTATCAGGGTCTTTCACTAGCCGTTGTTCTTTTACTAAAATTCAGATTAGACTAAGGATATTTTGCAAGTTTTTTTACCAAGGCGGCCTTAAATGGGCATAAATGTTAGCATTCACATCCCTTTCTCTATCTCTATCTATAAAATTTAACAAACAAACACATTTTTCTCTAGCTTTTATATATTTTTGAAAAACCTTTCATATCCCATTCTTTATCTCTATGTTTATCACACTCACAATCGCTTATTTTATTAGTTTCCTCTTTTTATACACTCACAAAAATATTATAGAGGGTGAATAGTAGCCTCTAAATATAGAGGACTAAAGTACAATCTCTAAAACTCATCTATAAAATAGAGAGTGGGATGGAGATGTGAATTTGAGCATCTCTTTTAGTTTTTCTCTAAAATAAAAGATATAACGTTTAGTGTTTATATGGTTTATTTCAGGCTTATATTTTCTTTAGAATTTATTGTTTTCTCTTTTGTTGGCAGTTATTGGATCTTCCTGGTATTATTGAAGGTGCTAAGGATGGAAAGGGTAGAGGAAGGCAGGTAATCAATGCATAGTTTCCTTTGCAATTTCCTGCTTTGATTTGACTCTTGAAGCTTTATAAATGAAAATCAAAATGTATAAATAAAATAAACCTAATTGATAGGATGATTAATATTATCTTTTAAGTGTTGTTCTATCGTTATACATATGCTGGTAGTAGTTGGGATTTTTTGTGTGATTAATGTTATCAGTTTACAAACTGAATACTAATTGTTCTTGCTGTGTAGGTTATCAGCACAGCCAGGACATGCAACTGTATTCTGATCGTGTTGGATGCCATTAAACCCATAACACACAAACGTCTGATTGAAAAAGAGCTTGAAGGATTTGGCATTAGGTAAGTTTATAACTTACTAATGTATTCTTTTATTAGTTTCTTTTCACTTATTTTCTTACATATCATAATTGTTCAATTTTTTGTTTTTGTATGGCTGCAGGTTAAATAAGGATCCCCCAAATCTGACATTCAGGAAAAAAGAAAAGGGTGGGATTAACTTCACATCAACAGTTGCTAACACACATCTGGACCTTGAAACCGTGAAGGCAATATGCAGTGAATACAAGATACATAACGCTGATGTCACCCTTAGGTTTGATGCAACTGCTGATGATCTCATCGATGTTATTGAAGGGAGTCGGATATATACCCCTTGCATCTATGTTGTCAACAAAATTGATCAGATCACACTTGAAGAGCTTGAAATATTGGATAAGCTTCCTCATTACTGCCCCGTCAGGTACTTATTTAATAATTTTTTTGTTATTATGTTTGCATTTCTAATTTATATGATGTGTTACAGTGCTCACTTGGAATGGAATCTTGATGGTCTGCTAGAGATGGTATGGGAATATTTAAGTTTAACTCGTATTTACACAAAACCGAAAGGGATGAATCCAGATTATGAAGACCCTGTAATTCTTTCATCTAAAAAGAAAACTGTTGAGGATTTCTGCTTTAGAATCCACAAGGACATGCTTAAGCAATTTAAGTAGTAAGTGATTTATCCGAAACCGTAAAACAATAAGTTAATTAATTATTAGTTTTAAACTTTGTCATTGATATCATATATTAATGCAGTGCACTGGTCTGGGGTTCTAGTGCAAAACACAAGCCGCAAAGAGTTGGCAAGGTAAACACGATTGCAAAAAATCGTTTTTTTAAACGTTTATAAAATAAGCTGTAATTGAGTCACCCCTGATAATAACGATTCTTAATATTTTCATGAATGGCAGGAACATGAGCTTGAAGATGAAGATGTTGTGCAGATTATAAAGAAAGTTTAAAAATAAAACCACCAAATCTTCTACTCCATTTTTGAGTGTTTTCTTAGCTGAGTTTTTGTACTGGATGCTGATGGGTGTGTCTAAAACATTAGGACAAAGAAATCATAAATTAAGCAGATCTATGTATGTTTGTTTCAATATTTTGGTTTTCGACTTGTTTATTTATGTTTGTATGTCGTGAACCATACGTTTTGCTTCATTTACGTTACCATAGACTTTAATAAAATCGTGCCTGCCCTGTCCTAACGGGCCAACCATCATTTTAGAAAGTATATTTAATTAACACAAACCAGACCCGAGCATACTAGTGGCTTTGGTTTACTTTTGTTTGGTTTGGTTTGGTTTGGTTTGTTTTGTCTGGTCTGACCATTTGTTTGAATGTGCCTGTTTATGAGATAAGGGATGGATTCTGGGCTTGAATTATTTGATTTTTGTCTGGTTTCAACTGTATGTTTGTGGGGGGTAATTTGGTCCACACAATATTAACGTCCATCGTTTTGTTAACATGAATCCTAGCCCGCGGGAAAAGTCATAAATAACGAATAAAAGCATGCCCAATTAATAACCCCGTGGGTGGAATACCAAAAAAGCAAAAGTATTAACTAGATGATGACGAAGGAACATAATTCTTCTGCTTTGATTGTCCAAGTGCAGACCAACCACACGAAACTCTCTCTTTCGCGGTGCTTCTGTCGCTGTATGTATGCTTCTCTCTCACACAAATACACTCAAAACACACACTTATATATATATATATATCTCTGAAGCTGTATAATTCATAATTCTCTGTGTTATTCTGTAGTTTTACTTGAGAATTGAAGATCCTTACGCTCTGTGTGAAATTCAAGCATGGATAACTCCAAGGAAGAGGTATATTTTCTTCTTCTTCGGAATTTGCTAATTGACGTGTGTTTGAATAATTACGATTTCATTTCCTTTAGTAACAATTAGCGGATGATATAATTATTTATACTTATGAGAAGGTGATGCGATTTGTTTAGCTAGGGTTTATGCTCGCTGTTTCTTCTTTCAGCAAGTTAGTGCACAGATCAAATTCTACTCTATAAGTGCAGTCACGCATAGTTTTATTGTGCTCTGCAAATCTGATTAGATGAGATATTTTAAAACTGAGAGAGTTTGAATTTTATTAGGTTAGCAGTTAGCTTTGTTCTAGTGCAGTACACACAGTTTTACGCTCGTTACGGTACCTGCAAATTGGTTAATCTGAGATAAATGAGAGTTTGAATCTGTTTAGCTTAGTTCTGAATTTTGATAGAGTAGCTGAAGTGTGAGAATTGCTTGTAGCGTGTAGTTTGTAGCTCTTTTTAGTTTCGTTTTCACGGTTTTGGGGAAGGAGAAGGGGTTATCAGGTGTTTGTGGCTAGGGGTGTGCAGAATTAGGGTCGACCCGAAAAACCGGACCGAATATACCTAACCCGGACAGACCCTATATTGTAGATGATTGAATTCAGTCCTTAAATCCTTGGCATTTCGGTCTCGGGTCGGGTTCGGGTATTAACCCATGAAAACAAATGCTGAACCGAAGGACCGATTCTTATTATCAAACAGACAGATATTCACGCCGCCCTACCCTAAATCAATTAAAATACTATGACGACGGTTTGTTTCATGATTTCATCCTTTCCAATCAAGCTCACTAAACTGCTATTGCTTCCGTAATCCATTCCATTCGATCATCTTCTTCACCAAGTTTATACTAAATTAAATTGATTTAATCATTTTCACCAATCGATCATTGTATTAAATCCAATTCAATCTTTTATCTTCGAATGATTTTTAATCAATTTCATCAATCTATGAAATCAAACTCAAGATTATGCATGAATTTTATTATTTAAGGGAAAAGAAAAAAAATTATGTGAAAATTCAAAATATGTTACCTGCAAAAATGGTGAAAACAACAAAAGTGAGGAAGAAGATGAAGATTAGATGTTCAATTGTATATCGTCTTTCAATTACAGATCGTGTTTGTGTGTTCAATTGCAGATCGTGTCTGTGTGGGAATAAAGAACATCGGTTCTTCCTTCATACCCGATTAACCGGTGACCGAGACCGACTTTTCTATTGACCGAAGTGTCAAAAGCGGGCTTGTCTTCGGTTTTCAGTTTCAATATTTTCGGTTATCGGTCTCGGGTCGGGTTTTCTCAATTGCACACCCCTATTTGTGGCTGTCATGACTCATGATGGTTTCATTTGATAAATTGCGTTTAGAATACACTTTCTTCAATTTTAAATATATTGAATTGACGTTTAGTTTTGGTTTGAAATATTTAAAGTTTGAATCTCCAGCTGTACATACATATGATTAAATCAATTATATTTATATCATATAGATACATAACTTGCTATATCTGCATAACCTGTGATTGTTATCATGAAAATGGGACCCCGAAAAAGAAATAAAAAACACTAGAAAAATGACCATTTGACCAATAAAAAACTTGATTGTTTTTATCAGTTCATACAAGTTTTGATCAACATGGATGAATCTTGAAGCAATCTGTATATAATTTTAAATGTTGTGTGTGCAGAAAAATGCACCGTGATTATCGGTACCGCAATTTGGGGACTGGGACCAAAAGGGACCATTACCAGACTATTCTTTGGATTTCTCAAAGATTAGAGAAAAGAGGAAACAAAACAAAAGAGAGCTTTCAAGAACTAGCATTGGCAATGAAGAAGAGTTTATTTCTAACAATAAATCCAAAGTTGATACACCGCAGCCGCCGCCTCCACCACAGCCAATTGCTTCCGGTAAAGATTACAGTCAACCTCCAAATGTAAGTACCAGCTTCATATATAATATAGTCACTACATCAGTTATCAATAAACTTTGTATTTATTTGGTTTTATTGTTGATTTTGGGTGCAGAACAGGAAAGGCTTATTAAGTTGCTTCAGCTGCTGTGTGAAGGCATGATGGTTGAAAGAGCTAAGTTTTTTAACTGGTTCTTTTTGTCGGTTTCCAGTTTTTTACGGTGCGTGATGCGTTGTTTGCATTGCATTGGTTTGTTAATACAGTTATTTGTAACGATGAACGTATGTTTTGTGTGACTTGTTATTCCCCACTTTTGCATTATGTAATGTAGATAGAATTAAACGGATGTTATGCTCTAATTAACTCTTGGTGTGATCAATAGTTATAGGCATTGCCTTGTAGAAGCCAAATTTAACATGTCGTCTCACTTGATCTTGAATTTCTCAAGTTGCCAAGTCTTTACAGAACTCCTACAAAACCAACATCGTTAGCCTCGTCATGTGACCAACATCTGGCGTGAGAGTAGGAATCATTGTGTTTGGAAAGGAATTGAATGTAGTAAATGTGGTAGTAAATGAGGAGAATTTGGTAGGTTGTCAAGTATTGAATGTGCCATTAAGGTTATCCAAGAGGGTTTTATACCGAATAAGGCTAACCTAAGAGGCATTACCCATCATAGCACGTAGGGAACCATGATTGCGTCTCAAGGATCATTCCCTTGACATATTCCTTTGCCCAGGGGTCCTCCTATGATTCCTTTGTGAAGGATAGTTTTCCTCTTTCGTGATGGCGTTCATAAAAACTTCGCCGTCTCCTTTTACAGCCAGGTCCTCCTATTACGGAAAGGTTGGTTAGAGCATTAAATGCTCTTCATTTTTTTCTGCTTAGTTCGGATGCAAGCCTTAGTTGCCTTCTTTGGACTATATAGTGACCGTATTTACTCCTGAGGGACCCACCAGGTATCCGGACCTGTGATGTCATCTTAGGAGTTTGGGCCTCTAAACGGGGTTTCCCTTGCCAGGCTTAAAAAAAACTTGGTTAGGACGCGAGTGAATAATCTTTTGATATAGATGTTGGCTATTTGTAAAAAAGAATTTGGTTATAACCATTAGAACCGTTATTAAAGGTAGTAACCTCAATGATCACATGAAGATGTAGAAAATGACGAGTGTTGTTTAGGGTTTGGGGCAAGGTTACAGTTGGACTAACATGTAATATATACATACATGAAGAAACACTAACCGGACCCCGGGCAGATTACGGGTAACCTGGGGGTTAGATAGATGTTTCCCACGAGGGGTTAGACCCAGAAAAGATGGTTCTTCTGATAACCTGCAAAACAGACACCGTGAGCTTGTCACTGAGAAGAGGGGGTTCCTCCTTGTGACCACCCTCCGGCGTGAGAATCAGACTAGATTGCTCTTTAAATATAAATGTATATTAAGAGATTGCTAGAGCAGATATCAGGTATAATATGATGATAATGTGATAAGATATGATAAGATGAGATGGTCATACCATTTGGGGTATTTATAGCCGAAGGTAGGTTTCCAAGGAGGTGTGGCCGGCTGCAATAGTATTCCTGTTCCACCAACAGTGGCCTACGCACGTGCCCTGCTGGTAGTTGGTGGGTAGGCAGCGGCTGATAGTGACCAGGCCTGCTGTGTACTATTCCTTTTCCACCAACTGCCGGCTATGCACGTGGTATGACAGGAGTTGGTGAGTAGGCAGCGGCTAATAGTGACATACAGTACAGGAGCATGCTGCTCGCCATACTGTTGTCAATAAGCTGTCGTATCTTTAGTCAGATCTTTTGCCCATACCTCGTCAGGTACAGTACAGAAGATCTTCCCGTATCGTACGGACTGGCTTATTTGGGCAGGAGTATTCCCCCTCCCGCCCTTGTGCGGGACTGTTCCCGGCTTTGCTCATTCCTTCAGGTGACACTGAGTGATTGAGAGCTAAGTGCCTTGTGCGAGTAGCCTTGCTGCGCGGGTGGCCTTCCCTGATGGCTTGTATCCGCAACTGCGGGAACAGGCAGAGTCCTTCACCATTGGGAGGCATTTCATGCGGGAACAGCTTGCGTACTGCGCGTAAGGACATCACGTCTCTGAGCATGGTGGGTCCTGCGGATCCAGTTGGTTTCTGCGCAGACGTTCCTCTTCAAGGTGAGTCTTGCGGGTCCAACTGGGCTCTGCTGGGACCTACCTCTTCAAGTCCCCCCAGTCCAATGTTCTTCTCATGAGTGTTTAATAAAGTGAGGTGAACTTTTGGACTTAAGCAAAGGGTTTTGAAAAGGGTTTTTTAAGGTTTTCCATGGGGATTCTTCCCGCGGAAGTCCTTGTCACTTGCAGAAATTCCCGAGTTTCCTGCTTGATCTTTGGGTATGATGCGGGTAGGTCTGTAACCTCCTCGCAAGTCAGGAGCGTTGAGTCCCACTTGTGTGGATTCTCCATGAGGTTTTGGTAGTTTTGAACATAGTGATCAATTATGTTAAAACCACCAATTCCATCCTGGAGCTTTAAACAATGTAGTTCTCGACGTTCCCGCTACGCGGGGATGTTATTTCCGTTTCCGCGAGCATTGCCCAGAAGATCCTTCTTGGTTTCAATTCCCTGCGGAGCGCTAGGTATGTGAAGGGTTTTGCCTTAACACTGTACCCGCGCTCGTCTTACGGTTACTTTACTTCCAAGGTATTCCTGGCGTCAATTCCCTGCGGGTGCTAGGTATGTGAAGGGTTTTGCCTTAACACTGTACCCGCACCCGTCTTATAGTTACTTGGTTGCCGAGGTATTCTTGGCTTCAATTCCCTGCGGGTGCAAGGTATGTGAAGGGTTTTGCCTTTACACTGTACCCGCACCCGTCTTATGGTTACTTGGTTGCCAAGGTATTCTTGTCTTCAATTCCCTGCGGGTGCTAGGTATGTGAAGGGTTTTGCCTTTACACTGTACCCGCACCCGTCTTATGGTTACTTGGTTGCCAAGGTATTCTTGGCTTCAATTCCCTGCGGGTGCTAGGTATGTGAAGGGTTTTGCCTTTACACTGTACCCGCACACGTCTTATGGTTACTTGGTTGCCAAGGTAAGGGGTATTTTCCCGCTTACTTTTGAATCTTTTTGAATTTTTTTGAAATTCGAAGAGTTGGTGAAAGGATAAGAACAGTCCAAACCTCTGAAACGTCGTGCGACGGTTTCTTCTGACTGTGTCAGGACGTGCAGGAAGTTATGGTGACGTGACAGTACATGGTCATTCCAGACGCTTTTTCAGGCGCGTGGGCGCGATTTTTCGGGCGCGTGGCCGCGAAATTAATGGTACGCGTCCTTTCAACAGCTGTTGCCAGCTTGCTTTTTGCCACGTGTCATAGTTTCATTGCACCTTTGATTTCTCGCTCTTCCGCATTAAATTCATCGCATTAATTGCGATTGGTATATAAAGGGGGAGAGGGTTCTTTGTAATCCACACTTTCACTCTTCTCTTCATCTTCAAAACGATTTCCGGCGAATACTCATCTTTTCAGTCGAGCATTCCCTTGAAATCGTTTTCTTCTTTCTGCAAGATGTCTTCACGTGATCTCGAATTTACAGCCGATGACAAGAGTACTGCTGGCGAGTGCCAGTGTGCTCTGCCTGTCGATCTGTATCAGTACGTCGTCAGGAAGTTCATGCTCGAGTCTCTCGAGCCTGAGTTTCCTGAACCCCATCAGACGGTGTACGATGCCCCCAGAGGCAAGATCGGGGTATATGCTGCATTCTTTGTTTATGGGAATCTTAGGTTCCCATTGACAAAGTTTGTTTACCGTGTCCTTGAGAGGCACGGTGTGCACCTGACTGAGGTGCATCCGATGGCGATTGCCAAGGTTCGCCACTTCGAGTGGGTGTGCCGGATTCTGGGCATTGAGCCCTATGTTGACCGCCTGATGACCTTCTACTCTTGGAGGTGCATCCAGGGGTGGTATACGTTGATAACCCGGATTAAGGGTTTGAAGATTTTCGCAACCGAGCGCAGTCTTCGCTCGTGGAAGCGGGAGTTCTTCTATATTTCCGCTCGCGCCATCCCCCTTGCCATGAAATTCAAGAATGAGCAAGCACTTCCCAGCCTTCACGCCTCCAACTACCAGGAGGCGGAATGGTTTTCGAAGATATCCCGAGTCCAATCTCCGGTTTACCGGTTTGCGGAGTCCGGGATGGTGATGCTGGGGATGAGCCGGGTGTGGAAGGATGCGGATGCGCAAAAGATCCCAATCGTCCTTGAATACGGTTAGAACTCTGTTCCTTACGGTATGCTCTGTTTCTTTTTGTTAATTTAGAATTTCTTCTAACTTCTTTCCTGTTTATTTCAGAGGGGAACGACTTGCAGTCGCTCATGTACCCGCGGGAGGCTGACGGTCCCGCTCGGATGGGTACTCGCGCTCTAGACGAGAACGAGTTGCCCATCCTAGAACAAACGGCGGATCGGTTCGTGGAGGTCTATCCGCTAGGCCACGAGATTCTTAGCGCCAGGCGGCCAGGTAAGGCGCTATTCGACCCTCGACCCCTCAATGTTGAAACCTCTGCTAGAATTCCTCTAATCGTATGTTCTGATGAGGAATCCGCAGATGGTCCTCCGTTGGTGCGGAAGAAGGCTGCCGGCGGGAAGGGGAAGGAGAAGGTGGCCACTGCCGATCCGGCGCCTCGGTCTGATTCGGAGACCGAGAGCGAAGAGGTGGCGGGGAATCCCGGTGGTGATAAGACCGCCGCTCCGGAGGCTGCGACTGTTGTCACCTCCGGAGAGCCAAGGATGACATTAGTGACCGGCGTGAAGAGGCCGGCTCCATCGGGTTCATCCCCGCCCGTCCGCACTTTCAGGCTCAAGAAAACCCGTAAGTACAAACTTCCTTTATCTTTAACTTCATAGTTTTCCATCATTAATGCTTATCTTCTTTGTGCAGGCGTGGATGTTGACGCATTCCAGGGTGGAGCGCAGAGTATCCCTCCGCCCATGACGGTAGGCTTGGTCAGCCTACCTGAGGCGACGACCCAGGCGCCTGCGCCTGCATCCGCTGGTTCAGTTGCTCACTCCTTTGAGCCGACTGTTCCAGCTGTGATGACGTCACCGCCGGCTGTGAGTGCTATTTTTACCGCATCTTTCACCGAGCCGGCGGTTACTTTTGCTGTGGATTCCGCGGCGGCTTCTACCATGCCTCCGTCATCGGCAACGACGGCCGAACCTTCAGGTATGCATGGGGCTTATCGCCAACCTCTGCCTCCTTCCCATCTGCCTGACCTCTTGGATGGATTTCCGTTGGGTTCAGGTGATGGGTTTGGCGGCTATCGGCCTGTTATTGACCCTACAGGTGCGTAGGGTTCTTTTGGCCCATTTTATATATTTTTTTATCATCTTTTCCTAACTGCTTTATGTTTTTTGCAGTGTCGGATTCCAATGAAGTGTATGTTCCACGATGGAACATCCGCCGATGAACAACCCTTCGCACCCCTGTGGAGTGCGTGGAGTGCGTGGAGTGGGCTCGTCACGCTGCTCCCAGTGGTGCGTTGGGGGAAGCCATGGCTAGCTACCAGGAGGGTAGGCTAACCAATGAGCTTCGGGTTCTCCTGGCCCGGATGCAGCCGCGCGTCGAGCTGCTTTGTCGTGAAAACGACAAGTTAAAAGCAGCTCGCATTAACGAGGTGGCTCAGGCGCGGGCTGTCCGGGGGAGAACCAAAGGCTTACCGAAGTGGCTGCGGAAAAGGAGAAGGCCTTCAAGGCCCTCGAGGTTGAAGTTCAGGCCCGGCTCGAGGCCCGTTCCAAGGCTGCCCAAGCTGTTAATGAACAGCTTCGGCTGGCTAAGGAAACTGCAAGGAACGCAACCGAGAGGGCCACCAAGGCTGAAGCTGTTGCTGAGCCTCTACGCGTGGAGAATGAAGAGCTTAAAGCCAAATTAGAGGCTCTCCAGCAGGCTCATGATGCCTTGGCGATGGAAGACGCCAAAAAGCTCTAGGAGATCTTGGACCAGAGGGGGGTGCTTGACCATACTGAGCGGAAGCTAAAGGGCGTCGAAGAGGCTGCGGCCAAAGAAGTGTTGCTTGCCAATCTCAACAAGAGTGAAGCCGAACGCGCCCGTAACGAAGCTCAAGCTGCCCTCCAAGAAGCTCTGGTTGCCAAGGAATGGCTTCTTCGAGAAGCGTTGTCTCAGGTATGCTTTTCATGTCTTTACGCTTTTCTTTGTAAATAGAAAAGGTTCTGATACTTGTATATTTTCTTGTAGGTTGTGCATCGGGTCTTCTCAGAGACGTCTTATGATGATGCTATGAGCGCAGCCCTCAACGCTTCTCATGAGGATGGGGAAAAGGCCGGCTTCCTGCTTGGTCTAGGGTTCGTTGAGAAAGGCATCCCGCCTTCCAACTTCCCTTTGTACAATGTTGATACTGAAGCTGTTTACGACCAAGCAGTGAATCAGTATGCCGCCTTCCCGCATCCGGTGGTGGAGAAGGTGAACCAAGTTGCTGCTGCTGCTGATGGGCTAGCTATCCTTAAAGCTTTTCTTGAACTGCCACGATCTACTGATGGTGCTGGTCCAAGTGGAAGTGGCCCTGAAGCCTGATCCTGAAGATCCCTTCACACTGCTAGGATAGATTTATCTTGTATAGATTTATTTTCTTGTAGGCGGGTAGTTACCCGGCCATTCTTGTAATGAATCATTGTGAAATATAAATCTTTGTGCGGGTAAGACCGCTACTTTCTCTGGATTCCTTGCTTTATAAACGTTGACTTGCATACTTTAGTTTAAACTAGCAATTTTCCAAGTGTAGAATAAGTTAACCTTTGAACGTGGTAGATAATGGGTTGAAGTTTTGCTTCCTCTTTCGTGATTGTGCAGGTATGACCGTCACTTGCACTTAGTAGGATGGCTAAACTTTACCTATATCTGACCTGCGTGTAGGTTTTCCTCATCCTTTTTTGAAATTTAGTGTTTAGGATAAGTTAACCTTTGAACGTGGTAGATAATAGGTTGAAGTTTTGCTTCCTCTTTCGTGATTGTGCGGGTATGACCGTCACTTGCACTTAGTAGGATGGCTAAACTTTACCTATATCTGACCTGCGTGTAGGTTTTCCTCATCCTTTTTTGAAATTTCTAAGTGTTTAGGATAAGTTAACCTTTGAACGTGGTAGATAATAGGTTGAAGTTTTGCTTCCTCTTTCGTGATTGTGCAGGTAGGACCGTCACTTGCACTTAGTAGGATGGCTAAACTTTACCTATATCTGACCTGCGTGTAGGTTTTCCTCATCCTTTTTTGAAATTTCTAAGTGTTTAGGATAAGTTAACCTTTCGACGCGCGGTTGTTAAAAGGTTAGTGTTCAGTTTCCTCTTATCATGATTCATGCGGATAGACCGGCACTTTCATTTAGTAGGATGACTGAACTTTTCCCCTTCAACTGACCTGCGTGAAGGTTTGCCGTTTTTTGGGTTTATGCGGGTTTTGCCGCCTTCCCCACGCAACGACTTTCCACGTAATTATGCGGTGAAAACCGGCATATCCGTGTTGAATAAATTAACCGTTCGACGCGCGGTTGTTAATAGGTTAGTGTTCAGTTTCCTCTATCATGATTCATGCGGATAGACCGGCACTTTCATTTAGTAGGATGACTGAACTTTTCCCCTTCAACTGACCTGCGTGAAGGTTTGCCGGTTTTTGGGTTTATGCGGGTTTTGCCGCCTTCCCCACGCAACGACTCACACTTATGTATGCGGTGAAAACCGGCATCAGTGTTAAAAGTATAAATGTAAAATCATCAGCGTTGATGTTCTAAGGAGAATCATTTCCATTAGAAGTGGCTCTGGGCCTTTTCTTTACAAATTTGGAATTGATTTACATGCAAACTGTGTAATTGAGCTCCCTTCCATGTTGTTGGGATGGGAGTGCCATCGAGCCGATACCTGGTTCGGGATCTCGTTCTTTACGCAGCATGTAGTCTCCATATTGAAGCTGCAATTTTATTCGTGTTTTCCCCTGCTGGGGTTCTACACGCATCAGCCTGCTCAGCGTTCATTGCGCCACGAGGTGCGCGAGCGTCCCATCTCTGACAAATGCTTCGACCATGTCCTTTACGTCTGTGCATTCTTCAGTGTTGTGGCCTTTTGTCCTGTGAAAGTCACAGTATTTGCTCCGATCGGCATTGAGACGATGTCGGATTATTGGAGGCTTTGGCCATGGGAGCTCCTCATTGGCGAATATCTCGGTGACGCTTTTGGTGAGCGGCGTCCATCTGGAGTTCTGGTTCGACTTGACTGCCAAATGCCTAACCGATGTTGCAAGCCGGATGAGGTGTCAAAGTTTACCCTTGACTGCCAAATGCCTAGCTTCCGCTTTTTGTTTAATCGGGCGGTAAGGACGTTGTCTTCTCTTGTTTTCTGGGTGTAGAGGTTTGTGCTCTGTGGGAGATCTCTACCCAGTTGCTTCTCCGTTTCCGCAAAGCGTTTAGCTGCTGTCATGATGGCATCCCATGTGGATGGCATGCCATCTTTACCCGTTAAGGTGCGGATGAGCTCTGGGTCGTTCGCGCCCTGAATAAAAGCAGCGCGAACAAGATCTTCGCTAATGTTACCCAAACTTAGCTTCTTTGAGTTGAAGCGAGTGATGAAGTCTGGCAAAGATTCATCTTCCTCTCGAATACATTTCAGGATTGTCCATTGCTCCTCGGTATACTTTCTTTGCTGGCTGAAGTGTTGGCTAAACTTCTGTTGGAAGTCTGCCCAGTCGTAGATGTGGTTGACCGGTAGACGATCGAACCACGCTCTAGCAGCCCCAACAAGCGTCATTTGGAACATGTAACAACACGTAGGTTCCGTCCAACTACTGACGGTTGCCCCCGCTATGAATCTGTTCAAATGATCGTCTGGATCAGATATACCATCATAAGTGCCGATGTTGGACATCTGTTTGGCACTTTTTGGGGCGATTGCTTCTGCAATGTCCCTTGCAAATTTGGACGTTCCCGCGTTTGCCACAGTTGGTCTGAATGTTTTGGAGAAGTCATGTGGACTTCCACCTGTGTTTTTTGGTTTGAAGGCTTCTCCAAAACGCCTTCTCGGTTGGGAGTCCGTTTCCTTACGCTTCCCTTTTGCCCTATGGCGAGGGTTCGCGTCGGAGTCGGATTCCTCCGAGTCATCGTCCAAGTATTCTTAGAATTCGTCAGCCTGTTGGACGGAACGCAAGCGTTCGTCCAACTCAGCTTGGAATTCCTTCTGACGTGCCTCCGCCCATGCCTTAACTTCATCGAGTGTTTGGCGGGGGAGTCTTGTTCGTTTCTCTAACTGGGTATCGGTGAATCCCAGTGAGCGATTATTTACTGCACTTGCCCCAGCTTGGGTAACTGGGGTAGTGTTCGTAAGATTTACTTCACTTGCCCCTGCTTGGGTAACTGGGGTAGTGTTCGTAAGATATACAACTCTACTAGCTCTAAACGTTTATTTCATACGCGATTATTTTGTTATCTCACACTCAATTATACCACATTACCACTCCATACGCTCTTATTTCGTAGTCGTTTATTTCATACTCGTACTCGTTTATTTCATACTCGATTATACGCTCTTATTTCCGATCCTCGCCGCCATGGCCAAAGATTTACTAACGGTCCAAGCTTCCACGGTAGCTTCGGAGTCTGCTTTTTCTGTTTCTGGCAGGGTTATATCGATTAGGAGGACTCGACTCACTGCACCAGCTATAGAGATGTCGATTTGCTACAAGGATTACTTGGACTCTTTAGATAGGGCACAACATCAACGCTCACTCGAGGGGGAAATGGAGTATGAAGCGGGCTTGTATGAAGATGAGGTCAATGAAGGACACACTCAACCAATGACCGATGAAGAAGCCGCGTACGACGATTACCTAAGAAATAGCTCGGGATCGGGTAGCGAAGAAAATTAGTTAAAGAAACAGCAAACATTGAGGCAAATCATGAGTAAGAAACAGCAAGTTGTTCATGTAATCGTGTCTAAGCATTCCTTTTCCTAATATGTGCTCTTATTTACTTGTTGATTTGGATTTTTCTAATTTAGTTAAAGAAACAGCAAACATGGAGGCAAATCATGAACAAACTGCGATTGGGAACAACAGGAGCATCTGCTAGTTCACGATTTAATGTTTGTATTTTTGAGTTAAATCATGAACAACAGTTCTTGGCAGAGATTTCTTCAGTGTTAATGATTTAATGTTTGTATTTTTGAGTTACGAATATGCGATAACGATTTAATGTTTGTATTTTTAATGTAAAAACTATAAATGAAAGTTATGTGTTTTTAATCTTTGGTTTGTTGAAAACACATTCACCAACACACACCCATACTCATCTTCCAAGCAAAGAACCCTAACAACGAAAGCAAAGAATGGCTTCGGTCAGTCCGTTTTGCCTTGTAGTTACCGGTTTGCCTTGTAGTTACCGGTTTGTTTATACTGTGAAAAAATAATGGTCTTCATTAAGTACAAAATATAAAAAACAAATATTCGTATTTGAAACCGCGAAATTTAAAAAAAAAAAAAAAAAAAAAAACCGGTTATTAAAAAAAACCGGTTAATAAAAAAACCGGTTTATTAACCGGTTCTAACCGGTTTCTAAACCGGTCCTAACCGGTTAGACCGGTTAGGGTTTTGACAGAAAAAAACCGGTTATTAACCGGTCCGGTTATTAACCGAACCGGTTTTTTTCCGGGCCAAAAAAAACCGGTCCGGTTAATAACCGAACCGGTATTTTTAAAAAAACCGGTTTGTGCACCTCTATAATATGACATGGTATGCATACTTAATGAATATATTTTTCTTTAAAAAGAATCATTAAACAAATAATGTTTTCAAAATAATCCAAGTTTCATTAAGAAATAAAACAAATATGACGATTGCTTCTTAACACCGTGTCAAGCAGCTATAAAATGATTTGGCGCACTTTTGAAGAAAATGGTACAAATCAAGGTCAAAGGAAAAAATATATATTTGCCAACTATTAGGCCTCAGAAGTGACAGCTGGATAGGCCGGGCGGGTTTGGCTCATCAGCCAAAATGACTTCCGAGTCAATACCGGTTTCAAGCAAAATTAATTTGGATTAAAACACATCATAAAAAAAATTTAATTTGGTTTGGGTCAAAACAGATCGTGTTAATGGTGTTGGCAACCGGCAAGGATTACAAGTAGAGGTGCACAAATCGGTTTTTTTAAAAAAACCGGTTCGGTTAATAACCGGACCGGTTATTAACCGGTTTTTTTGTATGAAAACCATAACCGGTCAAACCGGTTAGGACCGGTTTAGGAACCGGTTAGAACCGGTTAATAAACCGGTTTTTTTATTAACCGGTTTTTTAATAACCGGTCTAACCGGTTAACCGGTTTTTTTTTTTTTTTTTTTTTTTTTTTTTTTTTTTTAAATAACCATTATTTTTTCACAGTATAAACAAACCGGTAACTACAAGGCAAAACGGACTGACTCCATTCTTTGCTTTCGTTGTTAGGGTTCTTTGCTTGGAAGATTAAAAACACATAACTTTCATTTATAGCTTTTACATTAAAAATACAAACATTAAATCGTTATCGCATATTCGTAACTCAAAAATACAAACATTAAAGAATGCTTAGACACGATTACATTAACAACTTGCTGTTTCTTACTCATTATTTTCCTCGCTACCCGATCCCGAGCTATTCCTTAGGTAATCGTCGTACGCGGCTTCTTCATCGGTCATTGGTTGAGTGTGTCCTTGATTGACCTCGTCTTCATACAAGCCCGCCTCATAGTCCATTTCCCCCTCGAGTGAGCGTTGATGTTGTGCCCTATCTAAAGAGTCCAAGTAATCCTTGTAGCAAATAGACATCTCTACAGCTGGTGGAGTGAGTCGAGTCCTCCTAATCGATATAACCCTGCCAGAAACAGAAAAAGCAGACTCCGAAGCTACCGTGGAAGCTTGGACCGTTAGTAAATCTTTGGCCATGGCGGCGAGGATCGGAAACTCATCCTCCTTACCTCTCCACCAAGCCAGCAAATCAAGACTTCTAAATTCATCTGGAGTCATGTGTTTCACAAAGTTGGTACCACCATACCTTCCAAGTTCACTGCTTGGGGTGTTTACCTTTTGACGTTTACCGGCGTCTTCCCAAATCATGTAGTACATCCCCATTTCAAGGTCGGTTTGGGATTGGGATTGGGCAACAGCTCTTAACTAGTCATGAATTTGGGAAGACGACCCGTATTTTGTAAGGTAAACATCATACATGTTAGACAAGGTGGTGTTGAAAGCATTCTTTAAAGTTTGGTTATAATAGGGGTTTTGATCGTCGTTTAACTCTAGCTCATCACAAATTTTTTCTATTAAAGCTTCAACACCACCAACATTTATGCAAGGGTTTAACGCAGCAGCACATGTCAAAACAGCGGGTAGTTGTTGAAAATATTTTCTAAATTTTTCTTTCATTTTTACACCCATATCAAAATAAGGTGCACCCCTACAATGAAGTTCACTCAACTTTGTGCACATGACAGCAATTTTTGGTAAAGCAATGGGGCTTGTTGGATAGTAAACCCCGGATAAACTAGTTGTGCAAGATTTAAAAATTTGAAGGACCTCCGTAACGATCTCAATCAATAACCAGTTTCTAGGATCGTACGGTGCACATTTACCCCTACTTGACATTATTTGATGAAACGCAATTAGTGATTCTTTTTGTTGGATGGCTTTCTCAAACATATCACAAGTCGAGTTCCATCTTGTTGGACAATCCCAATTGGGCCCCAACCATTGACAATTAGCTTCATCACAAAATTTTTTGTATCTTGAAAATGTTTTATTGTTGCTAAAAACATCTCGTAACATTCTTTTAAAATTGTTTCTTTGCGTTTCGATCACGTTTAACCCATCTTGCACGGCCAAGTTGATAATATGTGCAATGCATCGGCTATGAAAAAACGCTCCATCACAAATAGGTTTATACTTTAATTTTAAATGGCCAACCGCGGCCGTATTGTTGGACGCGTTATCAAACGAAATTGAAAAGATTTTATGTTCAATCTTGTATTGTCGAATGACTTTATCCAAGAGTTTAAAAATATTTCTACCCGTGTGCGGGTAATCAAACAATTGAAACGCAACGGTTCGTTTCATCATTTGCCACGACTCGGGGTCAACCCAATGAGCCGTCACACAAATGTATGAGTCGGGCGAACCATTAGGTACCGACCACACATCCGTTGTTAAGTTTACACCAGTTTGTAAGTTTGAAAAGTATGAAATTAGTTCGGATTTAGCGTTTTTCCAAGCTTTAAGACAATCTCTTCTAAGGGTCGAACGACTTACGTGTTGGTAGCGTGGTTGAACGTACTTTTGCATCATCTCCGTGAATTGAGGGTTGTCGAAGTGGTTGAAAGGAAGTGTATTTTGAATCACAAAGTTTGAAAACTGTTGACGTACCGCTTCAAGGTCGTACGTAAACACCGTTCCTTGATTCGTCATCTCCGGCTGCGAACTACTTCCCGATTCGTCCTTCAAGGCCTTGCAAAAGGGCCTTTGTACATGCGCTTTTAAAGTGGAGTTTGCATCTTTGCCATAAAACTTCAAACAATGTTTGCATCGAGCTTTTTGGCTACCGTTAGACATTTCGCATAGGTCGAAATGTTGCCAAACATCTTGGTTTCGTTTCGTGAGGATGACCCGAACGACCGTTTCTCCCGTGTTCGAGGCACCCATGTTGACGGATGAAGCAGCACTTTGGGAGGCCATGATAATCGACTACGAAATAAGAGCGTATGGAGTGGTAATGTGGTATAATTGAGCGTGAGATAACAAAATAATCGCGTATGTAATAAACGTTTAGAGCGTTTGGAGTTGTATAATCGAGTGTGATCTAACCAATACCCAACCTAAGCTATATATAGATGTTTGTGGGGGTAAAATGGGGAAAAAAAAAACGGTCAAAAATTATAAAAAACGGCTATATGGCCGTTACTCAACGGGAAAAAACCGGTTTTTAACCGGTTAACCGGTTTTTTTATAACGGTCAAAAACCGGTTTATAAAAAAACCGGTTAACCGGTTTTTTTAATAACCGGTTATTAAAAAAACCGGTTTTTTAATAACCGGTTATTAAAAAAAAACCGGTTTTTTTTATAACCGGTTATAAAACCGGTTTTGGCTCCAAATTGTGTAACCGATATATAAACCGCCGGTTTGTAAACCGGTCAAACCGGTTTACAAAAAACCGGTTTTCTTAAAAACCGGTTTCCGGTTTAAACCGGCAAACCGGTTCGAGGACCGGTTTTTTTGACCACCTCTAATTACAAGGTGGCATTAGAGGTAGGGCAATGCCAAGGGCGGTGAAAGACTGAGGTAACTTCAGTGGTGGTAAAGTGAAACGCTAGGGAACGATTCTACCAACCCAATAAATTTTAGCTTTTTGAATGGCAAAGAGAACTTTCATTCCACAAAACTAGACCTAAGAAACAATGATTATGAAACATTTTTTTTTCTAATATTCGTTTAATATTAATAAAGGCATCAATTACAATATAGAAGCATGTAAGCGGACAACAAGTTGTGCAGCCACCCCATTTTGAATGACAAAACTGATCATGCTAAACACAAATGAACGACAAAAGGCCAAGACAACCGTCATGAAAACATGAACGACACTAGAGTCCATACTTAGTAAAAGCATAGGAGACTACAATGCAAATCACGACGCACTTGTATTCAAATATCATTCAAAATGTTTTGTCTAGATCGATTCTCGGTTGTTCGGCCGGCATCTGGTCATCGTGTCCTTTATAATTATGTGACGGAGATTGTAAACTATAAGATGGGGTTAGTGAGTGTAAAAAATAGTGAGTGTCATCTTGGTGCCGGTACCGAAATATTCGGTTCGGTACCGGTACAGTACCAAAGGTAAAAACTCCCCGGAAATACCGGTACCGTACCGTTTCGGTACCGTACCGATCCCGAAACTCAAAACTTTGGTACCGAATTTGCTCATCCCTAGTGTAATTGATGAAGAGAGAAAATATAGTGATTTCTATAAAATTGAGAAACATATTTATTTTTAATATTTGTTGAATTGGTTGTGTATAAAAACGTAAAAAAAAGTGTAATAATAAAAATATAATAAAATATTAATTAATTAAGCATGAGGGAGGAGGGAAAAACATATATAAAAAAAGTGAAGTAATTATGAATTACATTATAGAATAATTACATAATTAGTGTATAACTAGTAGAATGACCAATATTAACAAAAATCATTAATTTTTACGTTGTAATCTAATAGCCCTTATTTGCATCATATTTGAGGGTCTTTTCAAGTGTACAAATGCTAATACAAAGTATCGTAGGTTGCCTTTTGAGACATGTGAGCACTGCGAAAAGAAGACGTTTGTTAACCATTGCCACAATGTGGTTAACCTGTTGTATGTTGCACGTTAGTATGTGTGGTTTTGTAACAGACTATGTATTATAGAAAATGTGTTACCTTTTGAGGGTTGGTGTTGCGGAAAAGGATGGAGTGATGCATGAAGTTCTACATCTTTTGTTTCTTTGATCCTTGATCTGCCAGAAGTTTAGAACATTCATTGAGATTAGATTTACCAATGATAACATGATACAACTTACAATAGTTGTATATACCCTAAAAAGTTAACTTAAAACTTTAATAAACGGTGGAAACTATTGGTACAAAGTTTTATTCACAGGGATTATAGTTGATACACTCGACTTATTAAGTAGCAACCTAACGAACTATAAGTACCATATTATACCACATAACAAAAGCAAAGCATGAATATGTACCGCAAATAGTGATGGCTCGCCAATAGTGATGGCCCATTCTCCTTTATCTTGCATACAAACATGTGTATGAACAATAAGTCAGTTCAAATCAAACAAATATAATAGAATTAGGTCATCAAATGAATACATAATGAAGAAGAAAGAAGAGATAAAGTGATAAACGCACCGAATCCGAGTCTAATAGAGACAATGAGGGCATCAAGGTGTGCCGAGACCGAGTGGGCTTGTGGGTACAGGTTCCCTGTTTGCAGCCTATGTTCGTACACCTACCGAAATACCGAGTCCCTGTCACATATCAACCTGCAATTTCACACAGTTACACACACTATGCACATATCGTCGACACCTTAATTTTTACTCACGCATTTTATCGCACAAATAACTGAATTGCATCTCCAAGTTCAAGATCTCGTTGGTCACCATTAGCCAATGAATCATTTCTCATCAACCGCTGTGAACAATTTAACTAAAATTACTAACAATTCTGTTAAAAAAGAGCAAAGTTTAACTTTTGTACCAACCAAAGTTACATCATACTTAATAGTTTCAGATGTTTGAGAAAATTTCATACTCTTTTAACAGTTAGAAATTAATCCAAATGGTCTTTTAAACTAAAACTAGTACTTAGACCCCCCGCGTTGCGGAGGGTGGTGTCAAATAGGGTTAAAGGTTGTTGATTCAAATCTTGATGAGTATGTAAAACCCCTTTGTCATTAGCAACAACCTGGCAATTCCCCAATGATCCGGAAATCAAAAAAAGCATATTACACCGGTTCATTAAATGTGTTGTCAAATGCGTATCGTGAACATGAACAATAATATAACCGGTAAGCAATCCTTCAACTCCTACGGGTCCATGCTACTGGTGATTATACCAAAACCAAATCAAAAGTGGTTGTAGCATTACCAGAATCGGAAGGAAGAACCTTCCAGATAGAGAAGAGACAAAGAGGGAAGAAAGTGGAAGACAGTGACAAATAACAGGACAGCTGCAAAGCAAAATGAACAATACCAAGGTACAACCAAAACAAACGTATGGTACAACACCAAATGCACAATGTTAGACATAAATGTATATATACCAGTTGCAAAGCAGTATGTACAACCTGTAATGCCCACAAACCTTTGAAATTGTTATATGTATCATGTATTTAATTACTCTCATTGTATATATATAATTATTCTATTTGATTTAATCTAAACTCTGAGACAAATATAGTGTTTTTAATGTAATGATAGAGATAGCAATTGAGGATAGATTGGGAACACGAGTGCTAGCAGTAAGAGCATCTCCAGTGTAGTGTTCAGTTCTGACGTGACATTGTTCAGAATTATGAAATGAATAAATGAACATTGGAGGTGATGTTCAGTTTAGAGCATATTCACAAAACTAAATGTAACTAAACATGACAAGTGGACTCTAAGTAATTAATTTCCATTTAATTTTTAAAATCAATTACAACCACCACTTTAATTATCTTTTTTTTTTAAATTAAAAAATAGTTTTTACTTGTTTTTACTTTCAGACGGTAAAATAATAAAATAATATCAAGTTATTTTTTCTCTTAACTTTAATAGTAACAATAACCATTTTTCGAAAAATACTTGACAAGATTCAAGAATATACGTAACAATAAAGCTCACCATGCGCTTCAAAATGATTAGTGGGGCATATATATTAAACAATAGTCAGTTTGAGTGAGGTTTTTTTTTAAAAAAAATTGTTTGCATGCGATTATTTTATTTACTGTTTATGTAATTTTAAATTTTTATTTATGTAACTTCTATATTTATGTTAATTTAATTGGTAGAACTTATTTTATTTTTAAATAATATGAAATAAAAAACAACATACTTGAATAAAAGTATTTTAGTTTATAGAAAGAAAATATAGAAGTAAGTGAATGTGAAATATAGAGGTGTTTAAAAGTGGATGTAGTGTTAGAAGAAAAATAAGAATTTTTGATGTTTAAAAGTGGATGAATGAAAATCTAATTTGACAGCTAATGTGACGTGTTTAGTTATTTTTCGGCATCCACCAACGTGGATGCTTTGATAACCAAATTCGCATCCACTACATATAGTGTACAAACATTTCAAACAACTATTTACAAAAAAAATAGCTTTTAGTAACAACCAAATTTGTATACTTCAAATAGCGTGCAACTGTGCACAAACGTTTTAACAACTTTTCACAAAAAGTAACAATCTTACAATAATAAAATTGTCATACATTTACCAAAAATACACATTTCAATAACACAAACATCTTCAATTAAATACAAAAAAGTAATGCAATTTTTTTAACCTTAATGGCTGCCTTCTAAGTGTTTTATGAAATGTCAGGGATTCTTTGTTGTATTTCATATGTTTTGTTGGTTGTTACGAAGTGTTTGATGAAATGCAACGTATCTTTGATGTGGGCCTTTTATTTTATTGATAACTAATATGTGTTCACGGAATTTACAACATAACTAAATGTTTTTAACAATGCATCTGTAAATATTTTTAAAGCAAGTGTTGTTGGGCTTACCGTCATGTATGGTTTTCCATTTCAATTTTCTAAAAATTCAAAGTGTGTAAATTTTAAATTTTAACTTATGTAATTAATAATGATAAGCAATAAACTATTCTAATTAGGATGAGGGTAGTGGGGGGTGAGCGGGGGGTCACGGCCGCCTACATGGCTCGCGAACACCGCTACACCCCTCAGGTGGTTGGGGGCACGATGGCCCGGCATGGCTGAGACCGTGGGAGGATATAGCCGTTTGGCTATTTTGGTATTCAAAAAAATAGCTGTTGGGCTATTTTAATTTTTTTTACAAACAACACATTATAAATAACTACCTCATTTTATAACAATAACACACCATTCTCACTACATTTCTCTCTAATAATTTAAGAATCTATCAAGTTACAAACCATGTCGGTTTGGGATAAAATCAACATCAACGACACTCAATTTTCTGAGGGATGTAACTACATGGACAACAATTTGTTTCAAGAGTTCATTGAGATGTCACAACCCGATTATTCGGTCCCGGAAACACAACCGGAGCCGACACAGGAGAAGCTGGCAAAACGATCCCACAAAAAGAAGGGGAAGAAGACCAGCAAAGCGGATGGTCCTTCGGCACCGGAGAAGCGGAAGTCTACTCCGTTGTCTAAAGAAGAGAAGCTTGCGTTGGCGAAAGCTTGGATTGAAATATCCCAAGATCGAAACGCAAGTAAATTATTTCAGGAATTTTATTGTTTGATATATCTTTTAAGTTTTGTGTGTACTTATTACATTTTTTGTTATTTATTTTGTAGCCGACTTTCAAAAAGCTCGAGTTTTTTGGGCCAAGATTCAGAAATGTTTTTATGATCAAGTGGGGAGTAAGGAGCGTACCGATAATATGATAACGGGTCGGTGGACCGATACTCGTAATCATGTAGGATTGTTTACCAACATACATACCCGCAATGCTAACCGAATGCGGCCGAGTGAGTTCGATGATCTAGCGGTTTACCGATTCAATTGTGATGAATGGAAACAAGAAGTGTTGCGAAGGTATGGGGTGAAGACGTTTGACGATGGCTACTTGTAAGAGGTGTTAAGAAAGTGCTCGAAATAGATTGAACTACGTACGGAGGACGTGAGTCGTGACCGATGGGGCAAAACGTACAAAAACTAGTGCGTCCGGCACATACGTCTCTTCAAGCGGGTCATAAAATCAAATTGACTTTGACCTAAACTTATCCAAAGGTCATTTGAAGACCAAGATTGTAGCCCCCCTTCGGGTAAACATTGTGGGAAAAACGGTTGCTGATTGCAACTATAAAAAAGAAATTGTCAAGTGGCTTCCCTTTGATTGGTGAACCTCGACACAAAAGAAACCGTTTCAAGAGTTTGGCTTTTCTAACCAAAGACTTTAGTTACCTACCGCTATACGAACAAACGCTAAATGAGGAAGAAAAAGAAAGTATTCGGAAGGTATTGGCAACACAAAAATAGAAGCGCTATTTATATGTATTTTTTTATTTTCTTTTTTATTTTCCCTTCTATTTATGATTTAATGAAGTATTTTAATTTATATTTGTGTATATAACAAAAAGAAAAACAACAAATAAAAAAAATCAATCAAACGCCTGATCACCAGGACCACTACATCCTCTGAGGCTTGATCCCATGCCACATCAACACCTACGTAACGCAAATATATTGGATCACTTGGGACTCAACCAAGCACCGCTAACCTTAGCCTTAGAATAGACTTTAGGGTAAAGAATGAGAGATTGGACATTATTACTTTAAACTACACAGTCACCACCTATACAGCTAAGCTCCTCGGTTGCGAAACATAGCGTCACTGTGAAAATGGGATACAACCATGGCAACATTATCAAGTGAGTTACAAGTCAACCTACAAGACAGGATATTTAACAGCCCTAGATAAAGTGTGTGCTTGACCTTAGGCAGTTCTCAAAAATACAAATTCAAACTTATACTCAATTTATGACGCATATAACAAAAGATAAAACAAATCCAAGAAAACCAAATAAAAAGTTCATACAAATTATAATTAAATGGAAATAATAATAAAAAAAAACCAAAAGATATCTCTCAGACAAATGCCTCGATTGGTCTTCATGACTAATCGAATAGAATGGATTAATCAGACTCGTCATCTGTGAAATCATCACCGAGATACCATAACTTTGAATATTATTTGTGTTTTAGAAAACATATTATTATTATAAACTAACAAATGAACTTCAGACATCCAAGGAAGGAGCAAAAAGCAGCATAAGCTCTCAAGCCTGGCGAAGGCGAAAGCTCTTAGTCGGCCACTGCGAATGTTTCCGAGAAACAAGCCTTAAAAAGATATCATCATCAGCTAATATATATATATATAAATCAAATATTCCACCCATTAATGATCAGCAACTTAGCAAAAAAAGCTAATGAAGTTGCTGACAAAGTGATAGGGTGAATCGAATTAAATCTCAGGGGATATAAACAATAATTCCATCCCTGAAGCAATTAACATTTTGCAAAAGGGCCACACGATCCCCAATTCAAAATAAAATTATAAAAAATCAATAGTAAAAGGGGTCGATCTAAACTAATCTCAGACATCCAAGGAAGGAAGAATAAAGCAGCATGAGCTCTCAAGCCTGGCGAAGCCGAAAGCTCAATCAGGCGGCCACTGCGAATGTTCATGAGAAACAAGCCTTAAACAGATATCATCATCGATCGATTATAGCATATATGTAACAATTGACAAAGAAATAACAAGATACCATGTAAAAATATAATATAAAGAAAATAAATAATTGTTTGTTGGGTAATTAGGGTTTGGAGGATATGATATGAGATGTGGTAAGCAGTCGTGGTCTTATTATATAGACGGGCTTTTGGGAATTAGGGTTTGGTGGTTTCATGCTTTCTGATGGCGCCGTTTAGTTTCATTTTTATACATACACTACACCACACTAAAAAGTTAAAACAAATTAGTTAATTATATATGGGATAATAATCAAAATTGCCTTTTTATTTTACCAACAAAATTCCCTGATCAACCCTTCCAAACCAAAAATATCTAAAATGACTACTTTCTAAATTATCAGATCAACAAATTATAACTCATATTCGAAATATCTATCCAATACAATTTTGTTTTTGAATCAATCACATATAAACACGCACACTTAGACGGTCGGTCGTGGATCTATTTCGTAGGACTTCATATATATTTTGTCTGACCTTCATATATATTCTGCCGAGCTTCATTTCTGTATGTAATATTATTCTGTCGCGCTCGTCATAATAGATATGGAGTCCGAGATAACAGATATGATGTCTGACATAATATATATGGAGTCCAACGGAATAGATCAATGACCGACCTAATAAGTGTATACGTGTTTAGATGTGGTTAATTCAAAAACGGAAGAGTGTCAGATAGATCAATCGGATGTCAGTTCAAATATGTTGGCTCCAACAGTTTAGAAAGTGATCATTTTGGTATTTTAGGTTTGCGGGTTAGTAAGGGAATGTTGTTGGTCAAAAGGGACATTTTGGTCATTTGTCCTAATTATATTCTTTTAACCATCAACAAAGCCCGGGTTATATCAAGTTTATAAAGTTTTTTTGGGATGTGTTGAGCAGCGACATCTTTGAGTACATAAAGGATTTTGAGAATATCGGTTACTTGTATAAAGGTTGTAACTCGACATTCATCTCGCTTATAACATAAAAGAAAGACTCCATAATGTTTAGTGACTACAACTCGATTAATTTGATTGGTTACATGTCTAAGGTAATTTCTAAGCTACTTGCTATTAGGTTGAAAAGGCATATATACTTGTGAGGATGAGCAATCAGCCTATATAAAAGGTAGGAATATTTTAAATGGTCAGTTACTTGTGGACGAAGTTATTTCTTGAGTAAATAGTTACAAGAAAAAATGTTTGTTGTTTAAGGTGGACTTTGATAAAACCTTTGACTCGGTTAATTGGTCGTATCTAGACTCAGTGTTTGAGGAGTATGGGTTTTGGATCCAAATGAAGATTTTGGATACAATCGAGTCTCATTTCGGGTCGGTCCTCGGATCTTATTAACGGGTCACTTACTCGAGAATTTGATTTTAACAATGGGATCAAACAAGGAGATCCTCTAGCTCCGTTTCTACTCACCTTGGCCATGGAGGGTTTGAATGAAATTATGAATTTGGCTATTGAAAATAATTTGTTTCGCGGGATTCGTTTACCAAATAACGGTCTGGTCATCTCACACGTTATGTGTGCTGACAACATGATGTTTATTATAGAATGGATTGCGAGTGGTGTGGTAAACTTGGCTAGGATCTTAAGGTGCTTTTATCTTGCATCTGGGCTTAAGGTAAACTTCTTTAAAAGTAAGGTGTTTGGGTCTCGAATTCAGAGATTGCTTCTATGGCGTCAATTATTCATTGTGAAGCAGGATCTCTCATGGTAAGTTTTCTTGGGTTATCAATGGTGAAGAAACGTGGATCTACTCACTGGTAGCAGATCTACTTTCCTCGGGTGTGATTAAACTATTTCACCGATGGTTCTTCTGGATCCGAGTTCTTCCACCTACAAAATGAACAGCGCCGTTACTTACCCCTCAGAAAGGGACAGAGGGGTCCTCTTTGGGGTAACCCTCCGGCGTGAGAATCAGTATCTTTTGGAGAAGATAATAATGTTTGTAGGTAAGTCAATCTCAAGAGTATTGCTGAATCGCTGAATACCCTTGATGATGTGACCGTCTGTTTTTCTGTAACTGACTGTGAGTGAATATAATTCAATATGATTGAATGTGATATCACTGCTTGTAACTGTCAATGGTTGAGTGTGAATGAATGTGTCATCAAAGTGGAGTTGATGCTGTATTTATAGTGCTAGGGTTTCCACTGGTTGGGCTCAGCCTCGTTGGCCTCCTCCAATCGCACTGCGCCATGTGTCCTCTGGGACACCTGGCGCTTTCTCGTTGGTTGTAATCATGTGGTAGCACATGTGTCATGCTGAGTTGTCGACCCTTCATTTGGCAGCTGTCAACATCAGCATATTCTTACTCCTTAAAAAGATGCCTTCTAGAAGATTGTCTGACGTGCACAATCAAGGTTGCCCTAATCCTGATTTGGATAAGGACGAGGTTGATTATGTGCACGTGTGATATGCGCCCATCCTGAGGATGCGCGAAGTCTTCTTTTTATTCTCACGCGCAGATATTTCATGCGCAGGTGTGATATGCACGAGCGTGTGATATGCGCCACGCGCTGGTGCGCCACGCGCATATGTGACGCGCGAGCATATGTGATGTGCAAGAGCATGCGATATGCGCCGCGCGCATATGTGATGCGCGAGCATATGATGCCTGAGCATGTTTTGTATGCGCCATGCGCCTGGGTTTTGGCTTTGTGCCTTCATAATGTCTTTATCTTGTGGGTTGACCCGCCTTGCTTGGTGTTGAGGCGGGTACATACCTCTTCAAGCCCCCCCAGTCTAATGTGTGTCTTATCTCGCGCGAGCGCGGTAAGATAGATATTAGACTCACTGAATTGTCCTTTTGTAGGGGGTTTTGTCGTTTTCTTGGTTGTTTCCATCGTCGCGCGAAGTTCTATCCATTTGGTTGAAAACGAAAGGTCCAAACACGTGGTTGGTTGGTGATGACGTGCGCCGTAAACATGTCAGACGTTTCGTGTGCTCGAGGTGCTACAGTTGCCTTTCACGTCCCCTCACAGCTGTCTTGAACACGTGTCGCACTCGCATTGGTTAGTACCTGCGAGTGGGGGCGCGTGTCTGTTCCGTGGCAGGTCGGTTTGTCACCTCACACAGCTGTTAGGGACACGTGTCGCGCCTTCGTTGGGTTGCCCCTGCGAGTGGGGGCGCGTGGAATCCGATCAGCTGCCACTTTTCTCTCTCCTGGTCCTATAAAAGCAGGCCCTTAGGAAATTTTTATCTTCATCTTCATTGTTGCTAAAATTCAAATTTCTGCTTTCACATTCTGATTTGAGTGTTTTCATCGATTCGAATCCTCGATTATCGGCTATTACAGTTGTATGTCTGATAGTTCATACTCGTCTAGCCCTTCAATCACCTCCGTTGCCTCTCGAAGACGCCGTGTGAAATCTGTGGTGATGTCGACATTGAAGCAAAAAGGAAAGGGGAAGAAGGTTGTTGAAACCACATCGGAGGAAGTAGGGAGGACCAAGGCCACCAAAAGGTGGAATGAAATCCCCTGCAAATTGAAGCAGGCCGATCTCGACAACCTCATCGCCTCTCAGGGCTTTCCCACCCTGTTTGGCTGCATGTTGCCTAGGTCCGGGCAAACGGCGGCGGACCCACCTGCCGGCTATATATCCCTATATAGCCACTTTTTCACCCACTGCAACCTTCGTCTCCCGATGACAAGGTTTGTGGGTGCACTGTTGAAGTTCTATGGGATTCACATATCCCAAGTCCATCCGTTTGGACTCGTGCGCGTGACTCACTTTGAGTTCATGTGCAAATCCCAGCGCGAGGAACCCACTCCTCGGCGCTTTCAATATTTTTATAAGGCCAAGATCCAAGACAATTGGATCTCTTTTATTCCTCGCAGTCAGAAGGTGAAGTGCTCCACTGTTTCATTCAAAAGCCTTCATGACTGGTCTGAGAGGTTTTTTTACATTAAGGCCGGTGTGATCCCCATCCGTATGACCATGCGCTCTATCACTTCTGCGCCTGCGGATGAGGATGTCCTCAAGAACCCAACTGGCGCGTGGGTTAAGAAACTGACCGCCGAACCATCCCCCGCGAAGAAAATTTGCGAGGAGGCACTGGTTGGGGTCGGCATGAGCAGGCTCTGGGCCGACAGCGCGCTTGAGCCCGTTATCCAAGTCGACGGGTTGTGTAAGTTTTTTTTTTTTTTTTTTTTTTTTTTTTTTTTTTTTTTTTTTTTTTGCGCGAACATCGTTCTCTTGCTGATATCATTTAACTTGTCTTTGCGCAGTCACCAAGGATTACATCCTTGCCGCTTATGATGAACATGTGGAGGGCGGCTCCGTCGAACTTGGCGTTGGGGAGGTTGGTTTCCCGGATCGCTTTGATGACATGTTCATCCCAGTGGATCAGGATTTTGATTTTGACGGTGACGCGCCTGGTAAGCCTTCGCACTCCTGGTCATTCCTTTAGAATACCCAAGTTTATTAACAGTTCCGTCGCTTGTTTTTGTAGATGCGCTTGAAAACTACGAGCTAGAGCTCGCGGAAGAGGAGGAGGAGGAAGAGGAGGTGCCTCTACTAAAGCGCAAAGCTAAGGGGAGATCTGGCGCAGGGGCCAGTAAGAAACAAAGGAAAGATGACACCCCTGTCGCTCATCCCCATGCTCAAACAAAGGGACCAAAGGAAACCCAGGTGTTTACCACCAAGGTCTCTTTATCTTCCCTCCCTGTGAAAGTGGGCAGGCCTCCTGTCCACTTGAGGTATGGTGCCGTCGCCTCCTCCGTTCGCGCTGCTGAAGAGAGAAGCCGCGGCGCGCCTGCAACAGGTATACTTTGCTTATCTTCATCTGATTGAGTTGTTATTAAACCGTTGGTTATTTGAATGTTTGCAGAGCCGGCGTCGGTAACAGATCAGCCGCAGGCGCCACAAGGTGCTACGGCTGCGCCGGGGACTCCATCGAAGTCCCCTGTTCTACCCTCTGAAAAGGGTAGAATGAATTTTATGGCGATGTTCGACGCGCGAACAGAGTTGCGCCAAGGTAAGTTTTGCACATTTGTCTTCTGAATTTTTCCTTTTGGACTTAGTCATAAACCATTTTTCCTTGTTTATTTGTTCATAGGAGTTGTAGCTGGCACAACAGTTGCTGGTGATACTCCTGGCGCCGCTGCCGGCGCCGCTGGTTCTGGTCCTGCTCCTGCTAGTGCTGAGTCTCCCCTTGTTGGGATAACCAAGGAGCAGGAAACCTTACTGCGCGCCGAACTTGCGGCGTCGAGACCTCCCTCGCCTCCTCCCGCGCGAAGCCTTCCCCGCGAGGCTGACTTGGAGCCTTTCAGGTCGCAGGAGAAGAGGCCTGTTGAAGAAGATGAGGGGGACGAGGGGGTTCAAGTTGAAGACTCCTTGGGAGATCGCGCCAGCCCTGCGATGCCGCAAGTGTTTGCAGCGCAGACCTCTGGTGGGGCTGGCGCAGACATTCCTGCTTCATCCCCGCAGGTATGTATTGATTTGTTAGTCCGCTGCGCGTATCTCCATATAAGTATGTTTTATGACTTAGAACTTTTCTTGTGTTTTTGCAGGAAGGTGACCACGTTTACCGCCCGAGATGGAATATTAATGAAGAAAGTTCCTTTCAATCCATGGGCGTATGCGAGGACTTCTGGGCTCATGCCGTGCCTCCTACTGAAAGGAGGTATCAAGAGGAGCGCACTCGCGCGGACTTGCTGAACGACCATGTTTTCGCTGGGTCGGCTTTTTTCGCTGCTTCCCAAGAGCTTCGTCGTGATTATATTAAAGTACGCGACGCTCTTGTGGAAGCCCAGCGAGAGGCTAAGGTGGCCGCCTGGAACCTGTCTGATGCTCGCGCGCGAGCTGAGAAACTCCAGGCGGAGCTCAGTGAAAACCGAGCAAGTGCCAACACCGCATACATCAAGCGCGGGCATGAGCTCCAAGCTGCGCGGGAGAAGCAGCAGTTAGCGGAGGCCGAAGTTGCCAAGTACGCGCGCAGAGTGCGTGTCTTGGAACAGCAGGCCGAGGCGCGTGACCAAGCTATCATCCAGAGTATTACTGAGAAATCATCTCTGGAGAGCGAGGTTGCGCGCCTGAAAAGGGATTTGGCGGCCGCGCAGGCCGATAGAGATGAGGCCTTGGCCACGGCGGCGTCTAGCCAGGAAGCACTTGGTGCTGCGCAGGCGGAAAAAGAAAAAATTTTGGCGGCAGCAGCGTCTGATAAGGAGGAACTAAAAAAGGCTAAGGAAACTGTTGAGTTATTAAACTCTCAGGTTCCTGCCCTCGAGACGTCTGTTGCTGGCCTCGCGCAGGATCGCCAATGGCTGGTGTCACAGGGCATGGCTCGCTGCGCTTTGGCGATGAAATATTCCGCCGAGTTTCAAGCCCTTGTGATGGACTGCAATGCCGCCGCGCGCTTGGTTGGCCGAGCTGAAGGGTTTACGGATGGGTATGAGTATGGCATGTTGAGGAAGAACCCATCCGAGTACCCTTACAAGAGCGATGCGGCCTGCGCGGACATGGCCACGGTGGGGGAAAAGTATATGAATACTCCCATCCCCATCCTTATGCAGGTACCTTGATCCTAATGAGTTTTACTTTACTAACTTTTCTAAGTGTTTTGTACTCATTACTTTTCTAATGATTTACAGATAGCTGCGCTTGCTGACCAGCCCGACCTCGGCGCACTAAAGAAGTTGCTTGATGATTGCGAGAGGGCTGGTGGCGATGATGGTGGCGCGGGGGATGTTGCCCCTGCCAGCGGCTCTGGCGCGGCGAAAGAATCTGCTCGTGACACCGTTGTGATCGAAGAATCCAATGAGGAGGAAGAACTTGACTATGGTCAGTTTGGAGATGAAGAGCAGACCGCGCCAGATGCTGCGCGAGATGATGAGGGTGATGAAGCGGCTGACGTCGACGTGGAGACTTGAGAAGCCCTTCATCAAATTTTGTATATTTATCTTTTATACTTGTAGTTTGTAACTCATCATACTTGTAAATTTCGATCCAATGAAAGAAACTTGTTATCTCCTTTTCGTATCTTGCGCATTTCCATTCATCTCTTCATGTTTGGTTGTATAGATATAAGATATGCTTGAACGTTAAAATAAGAACAAGGTTGTAAGGAAATTATTCACTTAACCTCTGTTCTATTTTGTTTGTGGTTCTCGCAGTATCTTGCTCATGCTGACATGCGCGCTAATTTTTCGTTATTTCTTTTTCGCGCGTTGGTGTCACGCGGTATGGAAGTATGAGTTTAGCCATTACATGTCAGCTTGTGTTACTCAGATATCCACTATGGTTCCGCGCGCGGCCTCGACCTGAGACCTTAACATGATATGGCATGTACTTTGCCTTAGTTTTGTTTAAGGATTTTTATGATCAGGCTGCGCGGGGTGTAAGATGGATGTATGTGAGTGTTTTGAGCTAAGGCTCTTTGTTTTGGGCTAAGGCCCTGACGATTTTAGAGTTAAGACTCATTAACGTGTTTTGAGCTAAGGCTCGCGCATGTATGTTTTACTTCGCTTTATTTTGTTTTGAAGTCAATATAGTGTTGTCATATTGTTCCAATTTAATAAAGGAAGTGTGAAACATGTATGCAAAGGTAATAGAACAAATATTGAAAGATAGCGCGACAAATATTGAAAGATAGCGCGAATCATCATTCATGATGGCTTGAAAGCCTTGATTACAAATTTGAACTTTTTACATGAAGCATTTTCTAAGTTGTGTCGCGTTCCACGCGCGCGGTATCTTTTTTCCCTTCAAATCTTTTAAAGCGTACGCGCCTTTCCCCAAATCTTCTGAAATTTGATAAGGTCCTTCCCAATTGGGAGACATTTTTCCTGGGGGTATTGCGCGACTAGCTTCATTGTTTCGAAGGACAAAATCATTTTTCTTGAAGTGGCACTCTTTAACGCGCTGATTATAATATTTTTCCAGCTTTTTCTTGTATCTGGCTTCATTAATGATAGCCGCTTCTCTGCGCCCTTCAAGCAAATTAAGGTCCAATCTTCTTTCGCGCGCGTTATCAGTTTTGCTCATCATGAGTACCCTATGGGATGGGCACCCAATTTCCGCTGGGATCATAGCCTCTGTCCCATAGGTTAGGCTGAACGGTGACTCGCCGTTGCTAGTTTTGCTTAATGTCCTGTGCGCCCACAGGACATTAGGTAACTCTTCGACCCAAGAATGGGATTCTCCCTCCAATCTTTTCTTCAGCCCATTTAGCAAACTTTGATTCGCGCGCTCCACTTGGCCATTCCCCTGAGGGTGGTAGACGGACGTGAAGATTTGGTTGATGTGCAATTCTTTGAGCCAGCTTGACATCTTCCTGTCAGTGAATTGTTTGCCATTGTCGCTCACAATTTCCATAGGAAGGCCAAAACGGCAAATGATGTGGCTCCAGATAAATTGCTTCATCGCCTCAGCTGTGATTTTTGCTAGTGGCTTGGCTTCAACCCATTTTGTGAAATAGTCTATCGCCACTACCAAAAATTTCACTCGCCCTTGCGCTTGCGGCAGGGGCCCCACAATATCAATGGCCCATTTGTGGAAAGGCCATGCGGAGGTGACTGGAATCAAGTTGTTCTTTGGACGCATGGTGTTTGGCGCGTGGCTCTGACATGCCTTGCATTTTTGGATTTCTTTTAGCGCATCCAAGTACATGCCTGGCCAATAGTAGCCTGAGCTCATCGCCTTGGCAACCACCATGCGCGGACCAGCGTGAATTCCACAGATTCCTTCATGAATCTCCCTAATCACATAGCTTGCTTCTTCCGCATCCAGGCATTTCATGAGCGGTCCAAGATAAGAGCGCCGATACACTGTACCATCAAGTAGTTCATAGTTCTGCGCCTTGTGTCTTATCTTTCTCGCCTGTGCGCGATCATCCGGTAACTTCCCCTCTTTCAGGAATTCCATTATTGGAGTTATCCAGGATGAAGGAGTTGTATGAATTACCAGGACCGATTGCGTTTGCACTGACGGGCTGCTCATTATTTCCACCCTGACATCTTTGCCAAAGTGATCAAAATTAGTTGATGCCATTTTACTCAACGCGTCTGCGGACTTGTTTTCGCTTCGCGAGATGTGTATGATTCTGAAGAAGTCAAACTGCTCAACGAGCTTTTTTGCCTGCTCTAGATACAGAGGCATTGTGTTCTCCTTGGCGTCATATAGGCCGTTGACCTGAGCAGCTACCAAGTAAGAATCAACATGCGCCTCTAGTCTTTTAACCCCAAACTTGCGCGCGATGCGCAGACCAGCCAGCAGGGCTTCATACTCAGCCTCATTGTTGGTACTCTTGAAGTCCAACCTGATAGCATAAGTATATTCATGATTATCAGGGTCCACCAGTTTGAGACCTGCGCCAGACCCTTCGCTGTTGGAGGCTCCATCAGTGAATAGCCTCCAAACATCTTCTTCATCATTTGGTCGCGGAGGGTCTACCTCGCGCTGAGCTTCTTCAATCTTTCCCTCTGGGATTTCCGTGATGAAATCCGCCAAAACTTGACCCTTTATTGCTGGACGGGGCTTATAAGTGATCGTGTGTTCACCTAATTCCAGCGCCCACTTTGTCAGCCTTCCGGAGAGCGCGGGACGTCGCAAGACTTGCTGGATGTTGTAACCAGTCAGTACTTCAATAGGATGACCATTGAAGTATCTATGGAGCTTGCGCGACGCGTGTGTTAGCGACAAAACTAACTTTTCCATGATTGAATAGCGCGTCTCAGGGTCTGTGAGCACCCGACTCACATAGTATATCGGCGTTTGTATCCCCTTGCGATCCACCAATAATACTGCGCCGATCGCGCGGTCTCCAGCTGACAGGTACAATGTAAGGGTCTCGCCAGGAAGTGGAGCTGTGAGCGCTGGCAATTTAATGAGACATTCTTTTATCTCAGTGAAAGCTTGCTCAGCCTCAGGCGTCCACTTGAATTGGCTCTTCTTCAAACAGTTCCTCAAGGTGTTAACGAATGGAGTAGATTTGCTGGCGTGGTTAGCTAGGAACCTGTTGATTGACACCAATCTACCATTCAGCTTCTGAACCTCTTTCATGGTGGCTGGTGAAGGCATGTCAAGGATGGCTTCCACCTTCTCAGGATTCACCTTGAAACCATCCTTAGTGACCATTACACCAAGAAATTTCCCCTCTTCCGCGCCGAAAGTACATTTGCTCGGGTTGAGCTTCATGTTAACTTCCGTTAGGCGCTGAAGAGTTTCCTCGATGTCGTTGAGCATTTGTCTCTCCTCCCTGCTCTTGATCACCAAATCATCAACGTAGACTTCTAGATTCCTTCCGATTTGTTCATTGAAAACAGAATCCATAAGTCTCTGATAGGTGGCGCCCGCATTCTTTAAACCAAAGGGCATTTTTGTGTAACAAAAAACACCCTTGTCGGTTCTGAAGGCCGTCTTGTCTTCATCCTGTGGTGCCATTTGAATCTGGTGATAGCCTTTGTAGGCATCCAAGAAACATTTGAGTTTGAATGGCGCCACGGAGTCCACCTTTGCGTCGATGTTTGGTAGTGGGTAACAGTCTTTCGGACATGCTTTGTTGAGGTCCTTGAAGTCAATACACATCCTCCATGACCCGTTGCTTTTCTTTACCATCACAGGATTGGCTACCCACGTCTGGTATCGGATCGGGCGGATAATGTTTGCGCGCAACAGGTCCTCAACTTGCTCATTCATGGCCTTCGCCTTTTCATCCCCCATGATTCTCTTCTTCTGAGCAATTGGCTCCACCGACTTGAACGTGTTAAGAGAATGTTGCGCCAAGTCTCGCGGTACTCCCGTCATATCGGAGTGTTGCCACGCGAAAACCGACGTGTATTTTGTGAGCAACTTTTTCATTCTCAATCTCGTTTCGTCTGAAATGGTAGCGCCAATTGTGACCGTTTGCTCTGGGAATTTTGGGTTTAAAATCCACTTCTCTGGCGCATTGTCAGCCATTGTAAGTTTCATTCTCCCTTCCCGCGGCGTGCTTGTCACTGCGCACAAATGATCGCGGTAAACAAATGCTACGCCTGTTGGTGTAGGGATCCCCAATGCGCCGTGCGCTGGCGACGGTACAGCATTAAATTGGGCAATCGTTCCCCTACCCAGGATCATATTGTGGCATGACGTGGTGGGCAAGACCAAGAAGTTGACAACTTCGGCTCGCTTGTGCTCATCATCCCCCATAGTTAGTTCAAATTGAATCTGGCCTAGGGGATGTATGATTTCATTTGAGACACCACAGATTGGTGCGTTCACAATTTCGAGCCGAGCTTGGTCTGCCGGGTCTAACTTTCTGAAACACTGCTCATACATAATGTCAGATTCGCTTCCAGTGTCCACCAGGACCTTTGACACTTCGTAATGAGCAATGTGTGTGGTAATAACGAGAGGACTGCTTATTGAAGGGCCTCCCCTGATTCTTGGGAAGACGACTTGCTGCTCGCACCAATCTCCGTGAATTTGCGCGCTTCTCTTTCTTGACGTCTGCCCTTGTCGTCCCCCCTCAGCCACACAGATTCTTTTGTACTTCTTGCTGGCAGAGGCTCCCTCCGGTTGCTCATCTTCTATTCTTTGGTTTTTTACCAAGTGAGCCAGCCTGCCAGACTTTACATCCTTCTCGATCGCATCCTTTAAATGATGGCATGCGTCGGTGTTGTGGCCCGGGGACCTGTGAAATTCACAATATTTACCACTGTTTTGCGGCCCCTTGTAGTGTAGTTGCTTGGGAGGCTTGAATTGGACATTCTCAGTACTTAACACCTGTGAAGGTGTTTTAGTGAGGGGAGTCCATATTCTTGGCAGAGGTCTGCTAGGATCTCTGCCGCCCTCCCTCTTGTCACCCTCCCCGTGTTTACGAGCATCCTTTTGGGGCTGGGGTGAGCTTGGTTGCGCTTGTTTTTCCGCGGAAGAAAAACTTGTTGGCTGCAACCTGGACCATACAGAGTTCTGTTTGGCCCTCTTCTCTTTGCTGCGCGGTGATTCAGCCTGATGCGCTCTTTCTCTTGCCCTATCTTGGGCAATCTGTTTCTCATTTCTCGCGAAAACTCGCGATGCCTCCATTAACTTGGCCCACGTGGTGGGCATACCATCTTTGCTTACGAGAGCTCGTCGTAACTGATCACTGCGCGCGCCTTGTATAAAGGCCACGCGCAGGAGCTGCTCAGTTATGCCCCCGATTGCCAGGGACTCCTGATTGAAACGAGTGATGTAATCTTCAATCGTTTCATCATTCCTGCGGATGCAGTGCATGATGTCATCAGGATCGCGCGTGTGCCTGCGCTGCTGTACGAAGTGGGCCTGGAACTTTTCTAATAGTTCCTCGAACCCATCAATTTGCCCTGTCGGCAAGCTCTCGAACCATACTCGCGCTGCGCCCGTGAGGCAGCGGGCAAACATATGACACCATGTTGGCATCGTCCAGCTCTCTAGGTTTCCCGTGTTATAGAAACCTTGCAAAAAGTCATCTGGATCTGTCGTGCCATCATATTTCCCCAGACCACTTGGCATCTTGGTCTTGTGCTGGATGGGAGCCTGCGCGATGCGCGCAGTAAACTTTGAGTGTTTTACCAGGATGGCTGGTCTGTAGGGTGTGGTTACGTCCACTTGCCCTCTGACCGGTGGGCTGTATGGCATGTGCAGATCCGGATCCGCTCTGGCTCCTGGCGCCATGTTCACAGGCGCGCGGAGCTGCGAACCTCCTGCATGAGTATCCCTTGTCTTTCTCATGCTATGCACCTCTTCATCACTGAACTCTGTGTGTGCAGTGTGAACAGAATGCCCTTCTTCCGGCGCGCGCGGCCTTTTTGTGGGCTGCTTCTCCATCGCTTGCCTTTGTGTTTGGTCGGCTAGCTTCTTCTGTTTGATCATTTCAGTGTACTTTTCCATCAGACGCCGCTGCTCATTTATGAGCCATTCATTCGGATCGTCTGCTTCATCTTCTGGACCCATTGGTCCCTTCAGCTTCGCGCCGGCCATATTTTGTAACGTGTGATCGTCTGGAGGAGTTTCAGTCTGGCCGTGAGGGGTTGTGACGAAGGGACGGTTGCTGGTGGTACGCGTAGAATCACGCAGAACCCTCAGAACCTGCTGTCCGTCGTTAACACCCTCACGTTCAATATCCTCCAGAGCTTGATCAACGTTACGAACTCCAGAAACCATGGTGATTGAATTTTTTAGATCTGGATGAGATCTGATTGCCGTTTGTAACAGTGGATGGCGCCAATGAAGAAACGTGGATCTACTCACTGGTAGCAGATCTACTTTCCTCGGGTGTGATTAAACTATTTCACCGATGGTTCTTCTGGATCCGAGTTCTTCCACCTACAAAATGAACAGCGCCGTTACTTACCCCTCAGAAAGGGACAGAGGGGTCCTCTTTGGGGTAACCCTCCGGCGTGAGAATCAGTATCTTTTGGAGAAGATAATAATGTTTGTAGGTAAGTCAATCTCAAGAGTATTGCTGAATCGCTGAATACCCTTGATGATGTGACCGTCTGTTTTTCTGTAACTGACTGTGAGTGAATATAATTCAATATGATTGAATGTGATATCACTGCTTGTAACTGTCAATGGTTGAGTGTGAATGAATGTGTCATCAAAGTGGAGTTGATGCTGTATTTATAGTGCTAGGGTTTCCACTGGTTGGGCTCAGCCTCGTTGGCCTCCTCCAATCGCACTGCGCCATGTGTCCTCTGGGACACCTGGCGCTTTCTCGTTGGTTGTAATCATGTGGTAGCACATGTGTCATGCTGAGTTGTCGACCCTTCATTTGGCAGCTGTCAACATCAGCATATTCTTACTCCTTAAAAAGATGCCTTCTAGAAGATTGTCTGACGTGCACAATCAAGGTTGCCCTAATCCTGATTTGGATAAGGACGAGGTTGATTATGTGCACGTGTGATATGCGCCCATCCTGAGGATGCGCGAAGTCTTCTTTTTATTCTCACGCGCAGATATTTCATGCGCAGGTGTGATATGCACGAGCGTGTGATATGCGCCACGCGCTGGTGCGCCACGCGCATATGTGACGCGCGAGCATATGTGATGTGCAAGAGCATGCGATATGCGCCGCGCGCATATGTGATGCGCGAGCATATGATGCCTGAGCATGTTTTGTATGCGCCATGCGCCTGGGTTTTGGCTTTGTGCCTTCATAATGTCTTTATCTTGTGGGTTGACCCGCCTTGCTTGGTGTTGAGGCGGGTACATACCTCTTCAAATGGGAACAAATATGTGGTTATCAAAGTATTGGGATCTGGTAATTGATCAAGTGAAGAAAAGGTTAAACAGGTTGAAAGCTAGGTGGTTGTCTTTTTCTTTTTCTTTCTTTTTTTTTTTTTGGGGGGGGGGGGGGGTGGGGAGACTTACCTTAGTCAAATTCGTTCTTCTTGGTTTGTCACTTTCTTTTTTTCTCTATGTTTCGAGCACTGATAAAAGTGGTGGACGAATTGGAGAAAATTAGAAGGAACATTTTACACGTTGGTTAAAAATAAGATAAACTATTAAACTGGGTTGCGTAGTACAAAGTGATAAAACCTAAGAGATTAATAGGCTTAGGTATTAATTCTCTCAAAATCATGAATCTATCTCCACTTGCAAAATGGTGGTGGAGATGAAGCTTGAATAACAAGTCGTTTTGGGTAAAAGGTGTAAGCGTTATTCACTCATCTATTTGACATGTCGATGGTAATATGGCAAAAAATTCTATTTGTGGGGCTTGGCAGAAGATCTTTAAGATCAACGATTATTTTGCGTCTTTGGGTATTGACTTGGCTGCTTTATTTGTTCGGACAATGGGTTTGGGCAATAAAACTAAATTTTGACTAGACATATGGTTGGCCAGATTAATGCTCAAAGATTTGCTTTCGGATTTATATAAGAAGGTGATGAATAAAAAGTGCCTCCGCTTGTGCGAGAGTTTAGGTGAACGGATTGGGAGTGACTCACTTAGAATGGTTTTGGGATACTAATTCCCTTTCGGTTGGCGCTCGTATGGATTTGGATGACTTAACTGAAACGGTGATAGCGTACTCGGTTCATTTTGGTAAAAAAGACAACTGGATATGGGGGTGGTACTTTTTCGAACATATTTTCAGTTCAAGCCTTGAGAGGGGGGGCATGGGTAATAAAGTTTTGTGGCTATGATCCAGTTAATCCGTTTCTTGAGAAGGTTGGGTTCCAATCAAAATAAATTTAGTTTCATTTGGAGACTTTTACTTAACAAAATCCCGGTGGCGGATATTATTGCTATAGGTTTAGCTTCGATCTCTCTGAAATTGTTCTTGGTGCTCAATATTGCTTGAATCTTTGGTTCATATTTTTTTCAGTTATGCTCGGGCTGAAGAAGCGTGGAGGGTCGTCTCATTATGGTGTGGTTGGGGCTTGATAGGATTCGACCCGTTCGATCGGTTGCTTGATGTCACATCAAAGCCGACTTCTTACTCCACAAAGAGGATTCTTTCCGCAATTTTGTATTCCTCGATTTGGTGCATCTGGAAGCAAAGGAATGCAAAGACTTTCACTCCCTTGGTTCTCTTAGGAGCTACTTTAGGAAGAAATCAAGATGAATTTGTGTGGTTAGATTGTCTAGATCGGTACGTAACAATTTGGATTGGCGAGTTTGGATGGAGTCGCCTATTTCTTGTTAAATCCCTTAGTTGGGTTTGTGGTTTGGCTGTTTTTACATTTTACTTATGTAATTCTTACTTGGCCTCCTTCTGGCTAGAGGTTCACTGTTCTTTTTATATCAAAGTTGCATTGTCTTTTTTTTTTTAAAAGCCCGGGTAGACCTATTGGCAAGTTACAGTATTTCCCCCGGTTTCCGACTGTTGCTCATGAAATTGGGTTATAGACATCTTTCTCATTTTATCTTTTTGTAACATCTGCCAGTTTACGTTCTCAGCTTAACCCAAGGACCTTGGTCGGGATTTAGGAGGTGATGAATTCTCCCTCTAGTTTTCTATAATTGGTATCATAGCCAATTGCTCTAACGTTTTATAAAAAGTATTTTCAAAACTTTAGTTGGATCCATGGCTCAAAACTATGTAGTGAGCAATTCTACGTCTACACCACCTTTGCTTGAAAATGAAAGTTTTTGTTATTGGAAACAAATATTTAAAACTTTTGTTAAAGCCATAGATATGAATATTTGGAATATAATTGAAAATGAAAATCTTGACCTATCCAAGTTTGATAGAACTTCAAAGTTGAAAGTTACTAGGACTAGGGAACAATATATAAGTGAAGATAAGAAGATCATTTCAAAGAATATTGAAGTTATATCAAATCTTTTTTCGATCTTTCTTAATTTCTTCTTTTCCTTCTCTTTTTTCTTCTTTACAGCTTCGTATGCTGATTGAGTGCTTGATCGGCATATGCTGCCATGGCTAATGGTACAAGAGATGGACATATAAAATGATAACCAAAGTTAGTATAGGGCTATAGGCATCCATAAAGATATGTGACATGCCGTGTCGTAGAAACAAATTTGCGCAAGCACATTGAGAATACTACGTGTCACAAGCAACTCAATTACCACACATTTTAATTTAAAATTACTTAAAATACCATGATCTGTGACAAGTGGTGAAGCTTAGGTGAAAATCCCAAGGGGATCAGACTTAAATTGTATGAAAATTTTTATAAATGAGGGAGGCCGCACTCAGATTTAAAAGTGTTGCATTTGAAGAATACAATTGCGTTATCTAAGAAAAAGGTCGCACTAGATCTAATGCAGTTTTTTTTTGTGAAATAAAGGTTGCCTTAGGTCAATTTTTTGTAGTGAATGTAAACTATGTGTACAAATTTTTGGACAAATAATAGTAATTTACACTACTACGAAAAAACGGGGGGGGGGGGGGGGGGTGGCTCTCAATAAGCTTCGCCCATGGTCATCACGTACACTAGTTATAGACTTATAACCATTAAACTGATTTGATAAAAAAAAACCCAGGCTGTATCTCACGGGGAAAAATACAAATGTAAAGGGAGACGAAAATGAAAAACGTCAAAAAATTTTGCGATCACACAAAAACCCCCTTAAAAATTCAAAAAAAAAAAAAAAAAAAATCATAACTCAAAATATAAATAAAAAAAGAAAAAAATAAAATGTTTAATAAAACTAAATTGAATTGTAAAAAGTGATATTTTAATAATAAACTTAGACTAATTTGTAACAACCTAGAAATTTTACATGAACATGCAAATGAACAAACTTAAAGAAAAACATAAAGCAGCGAACATAAATGAATGTAAACGAATGAATGTACGTAAATGAACAAATAAGGCGTGTTTTCATGTTTGTTCATTTAACTAATTAAACACACGTGTTTTTCTCAATACTATGTGTTTGTTCGTTACTAGCTCGTTGAGGTCTCTTTTTGTCGGTGTTCTGGTCATTTAATTAGCAAATGATGATTGGTCCATTTGTTCAATATTTACACACTTAATTAAAATAGTCAGTATTAAAGTGTTTGTAGTTTAGTGGTATAAAGATGTATATATAGTATTATCCTTTCCTAAGAAGTTGAGGGTTTAGGTACCATAATGGACCGTGACGTTGATTTAAGAGTAATATTAGATAGGTGTTTGATTACTGTTTTAAAAAATTAAATACATCATATTTGTAATTTAGTATCACACACTATGTAACGAGATCATATAGGATTTTAGAGAGAATTTTTAAAAAGCCACTTGAGTTTAATTTAGAATGAATTTGTGCTAGTCGAATTCGAGCTAGCTACGATACACATTTCACGAAAGAGGAACCACAGTGTCACGACTCACTTCAAAACACAAATTACATATAATCAAATTCTAGTGTGACTAAACAAGATTATGTGAACAACTCGAGTTTCGTCTACACAGTCAGCCAAATAACACGACAACTGAACAAGATGTCCAAAAAACTCAAGCCATGTACATTAATGTCATAAACTAAGTCATACAATACAGTTTTAAAGAAAAACGTGTACTTTAGTATCTTACAAGTCATATGTAACGCGATCATATAGATTTAAGAGACAACTTTTTAAAAAGTCACTTGAGTTTAATCTAGAATGAGTTTGTGTTAGTCAAGTTTGAGCTAGTACGATGCACGTTAACTAAACTAACATGAACACATGTTTCGTTCGTTCATTTATGTCTGTGAACATTCGTATATGTCTGTTTATTCATGTCCGTTTATGTATGTTCACATATGCTCATTTATGTTCGTTTATGTTTCTTTGTGTTCATTTAAGTAGGTCCATATATGTTCAATATGTTTGTTTATATTTGTTCAATTATGTTTGTCAACTGTTCATTTAGAAGTTAAACAAACGAACGTAAACGAACACAAAATATGTGTTCTATTAAGTGTTCATATTAGTGTTCGTTTAAAGTTAAATGAAAGAACATGAACATACCATTGTTCATGTTTGTTCGGTTCGTTTACATGCCTAAACATTATATTTGCGTTCATGTCAAGTGTTCTTGAGTGGCTAAATTACTTAAAGGACTGATTGATTGGGTTGGGCTTGGGCTTGCACTTGAGCAATCGATTAAAAAAAGCTTCAAAATACGATATAACTTAAATCTAGCATTCAAAAGTGAACCATGCACACATTTTGAGTTAAGAAAACATATAACTTCTATACACGTTTGAATGTTGTTCTGTAATTAACTAGCTATTTAAATACCATTAGATTTAAAATTAATTATTACTTTATAACAAACAAATAAATTAGTTTGTATATATTTAAAATAATAATATTTTAAAAACAGTTAGGACAATCCATTAAATTAGTGTTACAGTTATTCTAGGAATATGACTTATAGTTATGGTCAAACTCTTGTTATAAATACTCCTTTCAACATTACCAATTCACGTACCATCTTTCTCAAGAATTCTTAAAGAGTTAAGAAGATGATGAACTTTTGCAAGAAATTAGTTGTCTTGTTGTTGTTACTTTTCCCTCTCGTTATCACCACTGCCTCCACTAATTCGTTGGAAACCACCACCACCACCACCACCACCACCATCTTGAACCCGAAACACATATATCATCCTTACTTAAAGTCGCACTTGGTCCATACTCGTCGGCTACTTCTACCACAACCGTCGTTGTTGCCGGCAGAAATCGATCCAAGATATGGAGTTGCAAAAAGATTAGTCCCTACGGGACCAAACCCAATTCACCACTGAAAGCTTCAAGTTCCCGTTGCATTGATCTAAGATTTTATAATTAGATTGTTTATTTCCCTTTATTTAATCGTGATGTTTTATTTTACATGTTTTTATATTATTGTAGATTTTTAGTTATTGGTATCAAGCTTGTGTATTGACATGATTTTCTTGAATAACATATGTTTCATATCTTGGTTGATAGCTTGTAAATTGGCATTATGTCCCTAGCCTTTGTTGTTAAAAGATGCTGTGAACGTAAATTAAGAATTGTTTCAATTTTATTATGTAGTTTTTAATGCAAAATACAAGGAAGTTAAATATACAAAACAACAATGATTCCTCTATACATTTAAGATCATGCATGCATAAATGTAAACATGAGAAGATCATGGAGAACCGGAAACTGCGTAAATGTAAACGTGAAAATTAACAAGCATAAAATAAATGTGGCTCTCAATCTTCTACTGGGGTTTCAAGAATTAAGCTCAAAATATTTGATGAAGATGATCAAGAAATAGCTGATCAAACAGATTTAGAAAAGCCCAACCGAAGCATATTCTAGAGAAAGCGAAGCCGCAGTTGTACTGCTAAGGCGAACGATCTGAGACCATAGACCTAATCCTGGTAATTTGGTATGCACACGTGGTCATCATTGAAGACGAAATAAAGTAACTAAAATACTACTCCAAAGCAAGTAAGAAACCGCAATTCACAAAAGCAATGAAACTAGAGATCCAAGTGCATAACAATAATGAAACTTGGGAATTGGTCCCGAGACCGGATGGAGTAAAATCAGTGACATGTAAGTGGGTTTATGAGCTCAAGAAGAAAGCATTCGGGGCGATCGACTGGTATAAGGCACGACTAGTTGCCCGGGGTTTTCACAAGAGCCCAATCTTGATTGTGACAAGACATTTAGCTTGTTGCTAAATCTACCATGGTGTGGGTTCTATTAGCTCTACTGTGACACTCGTCAATTTCAGGTTAACTTCGTTAATCCGAACTCCGTTAATTCAAACGCAAGATCACACGAACTATGTCATTCCAGTTAACGCATATCTCATTACATTTAATTAGGGTTTAAATGACGCATGAAAATCATTACACAAGTAGTCTTTCGGAATTTTACCGAAACACACACGAGTCGACTCAACCGTTGGTGAACAAACAATAAATATAATAAACAAGTATTTGATAATTATGTGTTACGTTTATTTGTTACTTAGTGCATACATGTATAACCTCATATCATGAACGAAAAAGAAATAGCTTATGCTAGAATTAAACTAAACTAGAAATAGCTTATGTGATATGTAACTTATATTATAATTATTAATATATAAACAACCTTAACTAAAACCCTAACTCCCTCTCCCTCCCTTTGTGCGATGGCAGCAGCCCCCTCCCCACTGGATCTACCGAACATCAACAATACACACACATACACTACATTACAAGCTTGATTGAAGGGTTAATGTGCTAACTAGGTAAACCAAACACTATGTCTAATCTATTCTATGAAGATTTGTATCATTAAACATGATAATCATAAACCCTAGATGCTAAATATTTTTATTATTGATGACCTAGGGTTGTATGCATGATTGTTAGTTCATAGGTTATTAGTTTGTTGAATCTTGGTGAAAACTGATGCTGGACAGATTCTTAATTTCATGTTTAAATGACTGTAAGTCGATGTTATTGTTGTGTTTGGAAGTGATTATTGACTCTATGATGTAGTAGGTCTAGTCTAGTTTCTAAAGAGTCTGAGTTTGTAATATTTGGACGTGTGAAAGTTAGTTTTTATTAATTTACAAATTTGTTGTGCAAGTCTAATTCGGGAAGCCTGCTGGTAGGCTGTTTTGTAATTGGTGTATCTCATAAACGACAAGACCAATTGAGTTGCTTCCACTTTCTGGAAGTTAATAATTTGAGTTAGGAATCTGACCCAATTGGCCTTGTATTAATTGGATTTGCCATGTAACAGGAATAACAAATAACGTTATGTTGCGCATGATAATGACTGTTGTGTGTTTACTATGTTGTTTTGACCATTGTGAGAAAAACCGTATGTGATAAAAATATAATAAAAATATTTTAGAAACTTAACTAATGTGTGCTTCTCTGATATTTTTTTGGTGATTTTATGGACTTGTTATGATCTATCAAATAGATTAATTTTGTTGGGATAAAATCTGTTTCGATAAATTAGCCGCTGAATTATTTGAGTTAACATGAAAAGTGAATTGTTGATCAATGTTTGCTATGTGTTTGACTTATTTGCCCTTGTGGGAGATAGTTTTCTAGTAATGTACAATGGTAACACTTAACACTTAATACTTGTTCACACATGTAACTAATCACCAACGTGTTTGTCGAGTCACACTTATTTCACAAAGTAACACGAACACATCTCATGCATAACTTATGTGTGTCGAGTCTAGAGACTCACTCGTAGTTTAAACACTTAGAAATCTCATTTTTGTTTTTAGAGCACTAGCGAGGATTTTTGAGACGCACGCTTTTCTCGGATCTTTTTGTTAACTTCGCAAACAGTGAGTTTCCCGGCCCCTTTTACTCTTTTAACGCTTTTATTAGGGGGAGATAACATACTCCAACGATTTAGTTTTTGTTATTCATTGTATATCACTAGTAAGGCTAAGTGGCAACAAACCAATTAAGTCCTTCTGAACATCGAACTGGTTAATATTTGGATAATAGCGAGTCACCTTTGAGTAGTACTACTGGGTTTGACAAACCCCACCCAACTCTAAACTCGACTGTGGGTCGAGTGGGTGTAATTTTGGCTAACACATTACCATGGTCGTGGTTGACATGGTGGCAAGGCAATCGTTAAACAGTCAGCTTCGGTGTCGAACACTTAGTAATACATGCTAGATATGTTAGCTACCTATTGATATATAATTGACTTAACACTATCTGGTAACGCTAAAACGCAACGCTTAATTTATGTAAACCTGTGAACTCACCAACCCTGTGTTGACACTTTTAGTATGTTTATCTCAGGTAGCCGGGGAGGGCGAGCGGTATAGGAGATGCATTCTCTGAACACCATTGTTTTAAACTTCTTTAAATTTTTATCATGGAACTTGTGTTTTAAGTCGTCCTGTGTGGCGCAACTATTTGCTTTACAATTTACGCTTCCGCATTTTTTTCTTGAGACATGTTTGTGTTGGTTGGTTTTGAAAACTTTAAATATGGTGTTTGATATAACTAATGATTCCAATCCTGTAAGTTCACACCCTCTGACGGTAAAACTTCGTTAGTGGATTTTGAGGGTGTGACATCTACCAACAAAGTATCACGGTATCGGATGGAGTACAAATGGATGTAAACAATGTTTTTCTATATATATGAGGACCTAAATTATACAATCTACATAGAAGTAACCAATCGGGTTTGAAGAAAAGGTCCAATTCAATTAGAAGGTGAATTTGCACTTTCGGGTCCAAAACCGACAATGGTGAAAACGGTTTAGAAGGTGAATTTGCACCTACTCGAAAGCCAGAATATGATATCAAAATAAAGGCGCAAAAGAGCAAAGGGCACGAATGCCCGGATTGTTTTAGGAACATGAGGGCCCGTCGTGTTCGGATATGATTAATCTAAATCTCCCTGCTCCAGAAGAGGATTAGAGTCAAACTGGCTAGTACTAGTAAAAAGTTAAAAAAATGTTATCCTTTTTTTTTTTCATATTTCTCATGGTATGAATTACCAAGGCTAAAGTTTGAATTTTTATTTTTGTTTTCTATCTTTTGGTTCTTTTCCATCAATTTATGTTGTGTTTTACGAAAAAATGCTCAAATTTCAAAATTTCTTTAAATGTTTAGTTAATTCGTAATGTTGTGATGTTTTTGCTTTAGTGTTGCAATGATTTCATGTTTATGGTTATTATGTGAAACGCTAAGAACAAGTGTTGTGGGTCCCCAGGGACGCTACTCAGATGATGCTCCAAGAGGATTTTGCCATTGGCGTCATTGAAATGGGCTGACCTGGCCTGGGGTGGCGCCCTCATAACACCACAACACTCGGTCTAATTATGTTTGGTGAAAGGAGATAATGTACTATTTTTCTGCACGACTTAGGGCATCCGTAGTGAAGGGACTAAAAACGCCCCTTTTCATGCCATATATATCAACGTTACGTATACACGAGGCTTTTTCAGTTTTATGCTTAGTGGTTGAAGCCCATTGTAATGATTAAATATTGTTTCAGTTAATTAAATAAATAAATAACAACCCTTTTGCCCCCTAACGCGGACGTGGTAAATAAGTGCAAGCCAAAAGTTAGATAAAAAACGCGCATAGCCAGTGGCGAAGCTTGGGCTTCGTCACGGCGGTGACCGAAATCATAGACTTAAAAATTTTCGGGTCGACGATTTGGTTCGTGTCGGTGGTTCGGTTTGGGTCGGGCCGGAACAAACATTATGACATCTATATATCTAATTTGTTTCATTCATTCAAACGATTGTTCTTACAATTAATAAAAAACTAGATAATTTTTTAACCAACAAAACCTAAAAGATTTATAAGAATGCGAGAGCCGAGAGGAATAGTGAGTACCTTAGAAGAAGAATTACAAAGTAACTCGACGACCTTTAAGATTTTTGAATTATTCAGTTATGTTTTGTTTAAACAAGTTTTTTATTTTTATAAATAGCCCCCCTCAATTTGAGTTTTATAAAAACAAAGTGTAGGTCCCAAACCGACCACATGAACGATTTTTCTCTTGATACAAAGTGTCGAGACGGGTGTGGTAAATCAAACGACCGAACATAAATATAAACATAAAGATAAGATATAGATGAACGATCTCGTTGTTGGTTAAATGATTTGATATATTGATAGAGAACGACCCCCTAATGTGAGCTTCCCTTGGGTGGATGATTTACACCATGGAAAACACACATATAAAAGACTAAAAGTGTTCTATTTAAAGCCTAATACATATTCTTCTAGAAGCCTTGTCACGTTGAAGCTAAACGCGCGTCCCGAAGCTCTTGTTTCGTGTCCGGTTTTCTCGTCGACTTTAATTATTCACTTGACCATTAATATATAATGAGTTTCGTAATTTGATATCGCAAGTCACACTTTTTGACCTTACACAAAGCTTTTACTATATTTTGTAACTTTTGTTTATAAAAACACGAGGTTTTATAAAACAACCAAACGATGGGGGTATTATATTTAAAAAAATCAGTGGTGACCGGTAGCATTTAGGGAAAATACATCGGGGGTGACCGCACTTAATACCTATAGATATTTTCGAGAAAAATCACGAATTTTACCCTACTAAAAGAAAAAACAACAGTGGCCGGGGCCACCCCGGTCCCCATTGAGCTTCGCCCCTGCCCATAGCGTAGTGGTGTTTACTCATTTAAAGGGGTGGGTGGGGGTGGGATCCCCACTACCCTTTTAATTTGGTATGCAAAAAGGGTCCGCAAATAGGGATTTGATCTTCAGTTCTTAACTAATGATTCATGTATTACACTAGAAGTTAGTGATTAAGTTAAGAGATTAGGCTTAATTTTTTCTAGGTTGATATGCTACTATTTTTGAACAGATGAATGTTAAACTTAATTAGGTGTGAGTTTGAGATTACTTAAAAATGACGAGGTGGGCTTAACCCGTTTAGTTTAAGATAGCTCGAGCCCGCTCAAGTTTCTAACAAGTCAATTTTACTCGACTTATTTACACCCATAATAAGTAGTAACACATGAACTTGCTGAAAACAATGTATTACATAAAAAAGGTAGGCTCATAATCAATCTGGTACAATCTTTATTAACTTTCAATTAGTTATGAAACTATCATCACATTAAAATCTTAATCATTAAATTGATCTGATTGAAGACCCAAACCGTTTCTCACGCTTTTTAGACATAATGTAGTTGTAGTTGGTTTTCTTGTGTAAATTAATTAAATGTACATTATATGTATGTTTGAGATTTAAAAAATTGTTGGTATATACTCTACATGTACATGTTCATTTTATCAAAGAAAATTTTGGCCGATAAATACAACGGTAGTCTGTAACACAAGACGTTTTCAAACATAGAATATTACTAACTATGTATACAACAAGAAACTATCTAATGCATGCACACTGCATTGAAGGAGACACTTGCGTGATAAATTAATATTTGCAACTCTACGTCATTATTAGAAGTAAAAGAAATCTGTTCTCAAATAGACAGATATCTTCATTAATGTAACCACAACAAGAAGACACATATGTCTATTAAAAAATTGGCTAATAAAAACCTCACCATACCCAAATCCACCAACAGAAAACAAGAATACAAATGCAACATTAGACGTATGAGACGTGACACGTCTCGTTGAAATGTTGAACCACAAGAAGCACCCAACAATTCATTTAGACATTATGAAATAGGCAAGCAACAGATATTTCTAACTACCAACATTTCTAAACTACACGCTTAATCATAGTCGTAACTCGTATGAGTCTTTGGGTCCATATTATATAGCATGTTCGTTTGACAACTTTTATTTAAGACGGCCCTTGTAGTTGATGTAAGTTAATCATTGTCCAATTTTGGATTGATATAGGTTTTAGATAACCATCTTGATTTTCCCAAGAAAAAACCATCTAGCTAGTTTATAATTTGATTAGGTCATTAGGTGTGACGTGACTTGACCCAAAAAGTTTTGTGACATTTTACCCGACCCAAAATTTATAACGTCAGGCTGTTAGATATCCGAGCACTGAAAAATACTAACAGAATAGGAAATAATCCTAGTTCCGTTACAACATGTTTGTGATATAAATATGTATTTTCTTTTTTTATTTCAAATTACTTTATTTTTTATTAAATGTTGACAATATACTTTTGTTTTGATTTTGCATTTTATTATGTGATTAAATCTGAAAACTTTGTCGTCGTATAGCAACAAACCAAAATTGAATCCATAGGAAAAAACATCTGGCTTCGTCACCGAGAATGATGGCTTATTACCCTTATTCATGTTGGCCCCACCCAAGTATTAACCCTAAGAACAAATTGGAGATTACGGTAGTTTTTGGAACAAAATATCAACCCAAACAAAGCTTTATTTAAAACTGAAAATGCATGCTAAACAAAGACCCAAAATATCCTATTTAAACGAGACAAACCCAAACATACTAGGACTATACTTACTAACTATATACACATTAAAATTTTCAAACTAATCCATACTTACTAGATAAACAATCTTAGACTATAAGTAGTCATAACTCTCATCTTCCAGGTATTATGCGCCACGTGACGTCCAGTCAGAGTTATGGTTTTTTACAAAAACAGGCTGTAGTCATAACTCTCCACCCCTAGCCATTATGCGCCACGTGGCGCCCAGTCACTTTTATACCTTTTGTTTTTTTTTAATTTTTAATAAGAATAATCAAATAACAATAATATTTTATTAAATAAATATTACATGAAAATAAAAAAAAATATTCGTCGTCGTTGTCGTCGTCGTCATATTCGCCCTCGTCACCTTCGCCCTCTTCGTCGTCGTCCTCGTCGTCCTCGTCGCCTTCATCGTCTTCGCCATCTTCGTCGTTGTCTTCATCATCGTCTTCATTGTTGCCCTCGTTTTGATCATAGTTTTCACCAGGCAAAGGCCGATACATCCAAAGATGTTGGACCAAATCCTCCTTTAGTGTGTTATGTATCTCTCTTGACCGCACGAAATCCGAGTTTTTGAGTCTTTGCTCCATACTTGCCGGAGTCCGTGGTGGATCCGGGTCCGGTATGAAAGTTGGACATATTGCTCTTCTCTCGTCCTCGATGATCATGTTATGCATTATGATACACACATACATAGCACATTTCATTCTTTCTAAAGTCCACAGACGATAAGGATTTTTAACAAAATGCAATCGTTGTTGAAGAACACCAAAACACCTCTCGATATCCTTTCTCGCAGACTCTTGCACTTTCTTAAAATACTGTCTTTTTTCATCCATCGGGTCTCTGAATGTTTTAACGATTATCGCGTACTCTGGATATATTCCATCACCCAGATAGTACCCATGATGGTAGAAGTTATCGTTAGCCCAAAACGAAGCGACAAGAACGGTCCCAGATATGTAACTCTCCATTACAGGAGACTACTCTAAGACGGTTATGTCATTGTTGGAACCGGGAACACCAAAGAATGCCGACCAAATCCAAAGGTCGTATGAAGCAATCGCTTGAAGGCTGACCGTTGGTCCCTTTTGGTCACCTCGTGTGAATTGACCTCGCCATGTAGTTGGACAATTAGCTCATTCCCAATGCATGCAATCTACACTCCCTATCATGCCGGGGAAACCATGCACCCTTGTATGTGCCTCGTAAAGACGTTGTAGATCGTTACAGTTGGGCTCTTTCAGATAATGTGGTTGTAACATTTCGGGTATTCTGTTTCCTTTCAGTTTTGTAACCATTACCCGACCCGGGTTCGGGTTCGGGTATTTTATCAATAAAGTTCATTGTTTTACTTATTTATTTATTTTATTTTATTATAACTATAATTCATGTGCAATATCTACCCCAAACTAACAATTGATCCATTTTGCATCCAACCTTAAAGACCAAGGACCTGATTGCAATTATTGTTCAACTTGTTTCTCTCCTCCTCTCCCTTTCACGTCACCGACACCAAAGACCCCCCCCCCCCCCCCATTGCTTGTTCCTCAATTCTCGGCCATATTAAACGAAATTGATCACATAAGATCATTCCTCACCTTAATACGAACTCACCGACACTCTAAACATAGAAAACAATTACCAATTGACAGCAAACATACCAAAAAACCGAACCGCGGCTGACTCGTCTATGAAACTCTATATAAAAACGCTTATAACTTCAATTAAACTCGCTCACACATTCCTCTCTACCTCGCGACCTAAACCCCTAAGTCAATTAACTCCTACGCAGCTGTTACAGTAGATTTTGCAATCAAGCTTGAGCCAAAAACCCTAGTTCGTCGTTCATCGTCAATCCGCAACCACATCTGGTAACTAATACATGCATACAGTTCGTTTTTAACCCTGGAATATTAACCCTAAACCAATTTAACTAATCCATGAAAGAATTGGACGTTTTGATTTCTAGGGTTTATGAATAAAACTGGGTTTTATGAATCTCTGGTTATATTTAAACATACTGGCTTAAGTAACAAAAAAAATACACCAGCCCAATGGCTGGTGCATGAACTGGTAACACCTTGGAACCGGTCCAGGCGTGGGTTCGAGCCCCCTGGACCCGGTTTTTGTATATTTTTTTATTATTCTTTTCCTTTATTATACTTTATAAATATCAACTAATAAATATTATTTTTCTTAAAACCGAACCTCTATGTCTCACAAAACCTGATTTTTTTATAGCTTTATAATTTTAAAAACCTTTGTAATAAACTTAAATCGTTCATAATAAATCTCCTTTTAAAACTCCACGTTAATTTATTTATATTACATAATATTTATTTTATTTATCAAAAATAAATAATAATAATAATAATGAGGATTAAATACTAATAATAGTAATAGTAATATTTAAACGTTAATAAAATACAAAAAAAAAAACCGTTCGGCGATGATAAGATTAATTACACATTAATTACCTCATCGAGACTCAAGATCCGTCGTATTAGTTGTCATTTATAACTCTCTTTATCGTTAACAATTAGGATTAATTGTCGGCAAACCTCGAGGAGCTTGATCGTTTCCGTCCAAGCCTTTTCTTTTATTATCCCATTCTCGTTTATCCACTTGATAAGGTAAGTAAATTCACATCCCCCTTTTTACCTCTTTACAATTTTGGGGGCGTTATGCGTTCACAATTAAATTATTGTTTTCACTACAATTCCACTATATGCGTAATTGAAATTGCTCGATTAGTTGATATGTGCAAATGTGACTATGTGTTTACTTTATGTTGGTTGGTATCCTCATCCTCATCCTCATTAGTATGATCATACGCCGTCAAATTAGCTCGTTATCAAAATGATTCGAGTGCAAAGACAACTTTTATTTGTTGTTATACTAGTTGTAGTGATTTACAATTATCGCACGAAATTGTCATTTTATTATCATATATACTCAAAATCGTGGTTTACTTGCTCAACTTTATGTTGACAAAATATATATTTTCACGCATGGCGCAGGTAGCTTTATCGGATGAATCAAGTATTGGAAGTAGATGAGACCATAGGTTGCTTGATGATTGAAGAACACTTTTTCTTGTCTTAAATTAGTTATTATCGATTTGTAACGTTATTGTTAAGACGATGTTTGTGCTTTTTGAAAATTGATATATGAATGAATGATTTAGATATTGACACGTGTATTTTACTTAGTGTCTTCTGAGCTATGATACAATCAATGTCACACCCCGGCATGTTCCGCCGTAGGTTGGTTGTGACATATTGGTATCAGAGCCGAAGGCTATAAGATAGGTGGTTAGACGTAACGACCTAGTAGCAAGCTTAGGGTCCCTATACGTGTTCCTATACGTGCACCCTACTTGTTTAAATTATTGTACATAGCTTAGCATATTTATATTGTTCATCATATACAATTGTACACAAAAGCACACACCTAATCCGAGGCTATGCCTCACTCTCAAAATTGTTTTCAAAACTTTAGGACGATTTTTTTATCGGGAAATTCCTTAGGAAATCCCACCTTTTTGCTCCCCTATCCTTGAGGATGATTTGTGGGACGGATATGTAGTAACTGGAAGAGGGACACACTTGTTTACCGAACCCTTGACACCAAGGCTTGCGAGCCTAAGGAAGTGCAATGCGCATAAATCTCAATCAACCGCGAGACCTGGTTGCCTTCCTGGAGTGTTCGGTAAGGGTTTGGAACTTATTAGGTCAAAGCATATCACACCAAACGTACCCGAATCTACTACCCTCATTGTATCAACGTGGTCATGTGACGATCACATCCTTAAATTTATAACCGAATTCACGGTGATTTCGTGGCTAAACTCGGTTTTTCCGTATTGTGTTTTGTTTATCGGATGGATGAAGTATGTTCAATGGGGTGGTTCCCGAACTACTTCAATCATCTACCTCAACACCCCCTCAAATTCGATTTTTGATGTTTTTCTTGTTTATTTGGTGTTCGCTATTTTTCATATGTTGGAAGGACCCATGGTGGTTCATGAAGCCCTAACCGACAAATGAACCCCATGTATTTTAATTCAAGTTATGTTGTTATATTATTTATATTTTTTTTAGATGATAAAATGTTATATAATCAAGTCTCGTAAGTAATGAAAATTCTCAAACTAAACCCAACCTCAATGCACGATTACTATATTTCGTCAATTAATTATACGTGCAACATTCACCAGAGTCTTACGAATTTTACACCTTTTACCCCTGCAGTATGTCTTCTCGCCTCATCAATCGTGGCCGTCGCACCGACAACTCTGGCCGCCTTATGTCGTCCCGCATTGCTAAAGCCATTGTGGAAGCCCTCCCAACGATCATCTCTCAATTGCAACCTGTGAATGCTGCATCATCATCCGCAACTCCGAACCCAAATGCTTACCCTCTCAAACAATTCAAGAGTACCAACCCGCCCGAATACTTCGGTATCGACGGTGCTACCGTTCTCCTCCAATGGTTCGAAGAAATGGAGAGCATATTCCTCCATTGTGAATGTCCCGAGGACAAGAAAACCACTTACGCCTCAAGCATGCTTAAGAAGAATGCCCTCAATTGATGGAATGGTGAGAAGAGCACGCCTGGCGCTGAGGTTGCCATGACCCTGCCATGGGACAACCTCAAGAAACTCATGCTCAAGAAGTTCTGCCCGAAACATGAGCTTCGGAGGTTGGAAGAAGAGTTTTGGAACTTGAAACAAGAAAGTGGAAATGACACCGTCTACAACGATCGTTTCTATGAACTAAGCCTTCTCATTCCCCACAAGGTCACTCCACTTGAACATGCAATCGACAAGTACATCTTGGGTTTGCCCATGCAAATCCAAGACTCAGTTCTAAGTCGTGACCCTCAAACCCTTCATGATGCCATCACTCTAGCCGGTACCCTCACCGAGAACCACGTTAAGCCGGGACCTTGACGCGGAAGAATTATAAGAAGCCCAATGATAAGCCCACACCTGAGCCCACTAAGGAATCTAAGCCCGAATCCTCTAAGCCCGAATCCTCCAAGAATAACAACCACAACAACTCATCCCACTACCACAACAACAAGAGAAAACCCAACTCCCAAAATTATGTCTTAGCCCAACCACAAGCCCAACAAGCCCCTCCTAACAAGAAACCCTATACCGGCCCACACCCGTTTTGCAACACTTTCCAACGCCACCACCCGACCCACGCCACTTGTCGGGTGTGCACAAATTACCACCGATTCGGCCACCTCACCCAATATTGTCGAGAAGCACCCCGTGTGCAAGCCGCTACAACGCGGTTCGCACCATCAAACCAACCCAACCGAGCCATCCCTCATGCTCCAACCATTAACCCCGCTAGGGCTTGCTACAATTGTGGTGACCCAAATCACCTTCGCAACGCGTGTCCTCGACTCGTCCAAGTTCACCAAGCCTATGTTGCACCACAACCTTACCACACCTCCCAAGCCTATCAAGTGCAAGCTTACCAACCTCAAGTACCCCAACTCATGGATCCTCCACCTCTTCAAGCTCAACCCATGGTCATGCAAGCCTATCAAGCTCCAACCTCTCAAGCTTCAACTTCTCAAATCCAAGCACCACAAAGAACTCAAGGCCAAGCTTTCACCATCAATGGTCATCAAGCCCGAAACTCGAACGACGTGGTGAACGGTACGTTCCTAATTAATAAGCACCATGCTTCAGTACTATTTGATTCGGGAGCCGATAGGAGCTTTATTTCCTTTGATTTTGAATACATACTTGATGTGCCCCGTAGTAAATTATCTAAGCCCTTCACGGTAGAGATAGCAAACGGTAGTTCGATCATTATTGACTCCGTCATTCGAAATTGCACGATTACTCTTAATGGACAAAAGTTCTCTATCGACCTTATCCCTATGCAAATGGGTAGTTTCGACATCATCATTGGTATGGATTAGCTCTCTCTCCACCGCGCCGAAATTTTGTGTTTCGAGAAACTCATTCGAATCCCTATCGGTGGAGGTGTGATTCTAAACGTTCGCGGTGAAGGACCCTTCTCAAAGGTAAACCTCATGTCATGCCTTGAAGCCCAACGTTACTTATGCAAGAAGTATGTCGCCTTCTTAGCCCACGTCACCACAAAATCCGATGAAGAAAAGAAACTTTTCGACATTCCGATTGTCCGCGACTTCCCCAAAGTCTTTCCCGATGACGTTTTCGAACTTCCTCCCATTCGTCAAGTGGAGTTCCTTATTGATCTTGTACCTGGAGCAAACCCCGTAGCCAAAGCACCTTACCGTCTTGCGCCTTCCGAGATGCAAGAACTCTCTAACCAAATCCAAGAACTCACGGAAAAGGGTTTTATTCGCCCGAGTTCGTCTCCATGGGGCGCACCCGTCTTGTTTGTTAAGAAGAAGGATGGTACTCTTCTTATGTGTATCGATTACCGTGAGCTCAACAAGCTTACTATAAAGAACCGTTATCCCCTTCCGCGTATTGATGATCTTTTCGATCAACTCCAAGGAGCTGCATGTTTCTCTAAGATTGATCTCCGTTCGGGATATCACCAACTCCGTATCCATGAAGATGACATACCCAAGACCGTCTTTCGTACTCGCTATGCCCACTTCGAGTTCCGAGTCATGCCTTTTGGTTTGACTAATGCTCATGCCGTTTTCATGGATCTTATGAATCGTGTTTGTAAACCCTATCTCGAAAAGTTCGTGATTGTTTCATAGACGATATCTTGATATACTCTAAATCCGAGACCGAGCACAAAGACCATTTGCGCGCCATTCTTGACTTGTTACGAAAAGAACAACTTTATGCTAAGTTCTCCAAATGCGAATTTTGGCTAAAGCAAGTTCAATTCTTGGGCCACATCGTTAACGACAAGGGTATCCACGTTGATCCCGCTAAAATTGAGGCCGTTAAAAATTGGGCGACCCCGTCCTCTCCAACGGAGGATCGTTCATCTCTTGGTTTAGCGGGGTATTACCGTCATTTTATCAACAACTTTTCGAAGATTGCTTCACCCCTTACTGCACTAACCCATAAAGGGAAAGTTTACGAATGGGGTTCCGATCAAGAGGAAGCGTTTCAAACTCTTAAGGACATGCTTTGCAATGCTCCAATCCTTGCTCTTCCCGAGGGCAACGACTATTTTGTTGTCTTTTGTGACGCTTCTATTCAAGGTCTCGGTTGTGTTCTCATGTAGCGTGGCAAGGTCATTGCTTACGCTTTGCGTCAACTCAAGGTACACGAGAAAAATTACACGACGCACGACCTTTACGGCACGAAATGTATGGTCTTCACCGACCATAAAAGTTTACAACACATTTTCGACCAAAAGGACCTCAATATGAGACAAAGACGATGAGCCGAATTGTTAAGCGATTATGATTGCGAAATTCGCTACCACCTCGGGAAAGCGAATGTCGTGGCCGATGCTCTCAGTCGTAAGAGTCATGTTAAATCTGTCTTGCTCCATTGTGTCACCATCCAATCTGACCTCCAAAGCCGCATCTTCTACGCACAACACGTCTCCGTCACTCAGGGTAACTTACACGACGAGATGTCGTGTGGCGCCGAACTCCAACTTGAAACCAACCGTAATGGCTTACTCTATTATTTGGACCGTTTATGGGTTCCCGATCGTGACGATCTTCGCATGTTCATCCTTGATGAAGCTCATAAGTCACGATACTCTATTCATCCCGGTGCGGATAAAATGTATGCCGATCTTCGTACCATGTTTTGGTGGCTGGGATGAAGAAAGATATTGCGGTGTATGTATCTAAATGCCTCACTTGCTCTAAGGTCAAAGCTGAGCATCAAAAGCCTTTTGGTCTGCTCGAGCAACCTCCGATCCTCGTTTGGAATTGGGAAGACATAGCTATGGATTTCGTTACCAAACTCCCCACTACTCAAAGCCGCAATGATATTATTTGGGTCATTGTCGATCGTTTGTCCAAATCAGCTCATTTCATACCGTTATGAGAAAAGTCCTCCGTAAGCGAATTAGCCCGACTCTATGTCAAGAACATCATTTGCCACCATGGAACGCCTTTAACCATTATTTCCGATCGTGATGGTCGGTTTACCTCTCATTTTTGGAGATCTTGCAAACCGACTTGGGTACCCGTATTGATCTAAGCACCGCTTATCACCTGCAAACCGATGGTTAATCCGAGAGAACAATTCAAACTCTTGAAGATATGCTCCGCTCTTGCGTACTAGATTTTGGTGGAAATTGGGATACTCACTTACCACTTGTAGAGTTTTCCTACAATAATAGCTTCCACACTAGTATTGGTATGGCACCCTTTAAAGCTCTCTACGGTCGAAAATGTCGTTCCCCGATTAGTTGGAACGAGGTTGGTGAATCACAACTCACCGGTCCTGAGCTTGTTCAAGAGACTTCCGATCGAATCGCTCTTATTCGTCAAAACCTTCTTGCCGCTCGTAGCCGTCAAAAGAGATACGCCGATAAGCATCGTAAACCTCTCGAGTTCAATGTTGGTGATCGAGTTCTCCTCAAAGTATCTCCTTTGAAAGGGGTAGTTCGTTTTGGCAAAAGGAATAAACCATCTCCTCGTTTTGTTGGCCCGTTTGAGATCGTTGAAAGAGTTGGTAAAGTTGCGTATCGTCTCAATCTCCCCGAAGAGCTCTCCAATGTTCATCCAACTTTTCATATTTCCAACCTCAAGAAGTGCTTAGCCGAGGGGAATCTCCATATACCCCTCGATGAAGTGCAAATTGATGAATCTATGCGTGCTATCGAGAAACCTGTTGAAATCATGGATAATATGGACAAAGAGACCAAGCGTAGTCGTATTCCGCTTGTCAAAGTTCGTTGGGAATCTAAACGTGGTCCCGAGTTCACTTGGGAACGTAAAGACCAAATGGAGTCCAAGTACCCGCACCTCTTCGTTACGACTTAATTTCTAATTTCGGGACGAAATTTCTTAAAGTAGTGAATGTTGTAACATTTCGGGTTTTCCGTTTCCTTTTGGTTTTGTAACCATTACCCGACCCGGGTTCGGGTTCGGGTTCGAGTTCGGGTATTTTATCAATAAAGTTCATTGTTTTACTTATTTATTTATTTTATTTTATTATAACTATAATTCATGTGCAATATCTACCCCAAACTAACAATTGATCCATTTTTGCATCCAACCTCAAAGACCAAGGACCTGATTGCAATTATTATTCAACTTGTTTCTCTCCTCCTCTGCCTTTCACGACACCGACACCAAAGACCCCCCCCATTGCTTGTTCCTCAATTCTCGGCCATATTAAACGAAATTGATCACATAAGATCATTCCACACCTTAATACGAACTCACCGACACTCTAAACATAGAAAACAATTACCAATTGACAGCTAACATACCAAAAAAAAAACGAAACGCGGCTGACTCGTCTATGAAACTCTATATAAACACGCTTATAATTTCAATTAAACTCGCTCACACATTCCTCTCTACCTCGCGACCTAAACCCCTAAGTCAATTAACTCCTGCGCAGCTGTTACAGTAGATTTTGCAATCAAGCTCGAGCCGAAAACCCTAGTCGCCATTCATCGTCAATCCGCCACCATATCTGGTAATTGATACATGCATACAGTTCGTTTTTAACCCTGGAATATTAACCCTAAACCAATTTAACTAACCCATGAACGAATTGGACGTTTTGATTTCTAGGGTTTATGAATAAAACTGGGTTTTATGAATCTCTGGTTATATTTAAACATACTGGCTTAGGTAACAAAAAAATACACCAGCCCAATGGCTGGTGCATGAACTGGTAACACCTTGGAACCGGTCCAGGCGTGGGTTCTTGCCCTCCTGGACCCGGTTTTTGTATATTCTTTTCCTTTATTATACTTTATAAATATCAACTAGTAAATATTATTTTTCTTAAAACCGAACCTCTGAGTCAAATGGGATTTTGTCAAAAGGTTAATTTTTGTACACGTTAAAACGGTTTGGGTTGGGTTGGTGTCAAAAGGGCATCTTTTGCACAGGTTGAAACGGGCTGGGTTGGATAACGAGTCAAATGAGTTGGTGTCAAAAGAGTAACTTTTGCACACGTTTAAACGGGTTGGGTAACGAGTCAAATGGGTTTAGTGTTAGAAGGGTACTTTTTGCACACATTTAAACGGGTTTGGTTGGGTAACGGGCCAAGTGGGTTGGTGTCAAAAGAGTATCTATTACACAGGTTGAGTTGGGTGATGGGTCAGATGGGTTAGGGTCAAAAAGGTAATTTTTGTACACATTTAATCGGGTTGGGTTTTTCTTGCTTGTATATATTTAATTATCATATTTCTTGAATAATTATATCATTTTCTAGGTACACGAGGCTTGGAAGTTGACCCAAAACCGGTATCATATCTACAATCTTGTGTCTGTTGTGGAGCATTTTGGAAATGCAGGAGGTGGACATTATATGGTTTATAGACGAGTAACTAGCAAAATGAATGATTCTGAAAATGATGAGTGTCATGTTTATTGGGTTGGAGTTTCAGATGGCCAAGTTTACAGGGTTTCAGAGGAAGATGTTCTTCGTGCAGAGGCCACCTTACTTTTCTATGAAAAAGTTTCAGAAAGTTGATAAATTTGTTCTCTAAATTTGAATCTTGTAACCGAAATGGACTTTCTTGTAGTTAGTTTGATAGAGCACTAATTGGGATTTTGAAGAATTGGGTGTTTTTGATGACACATTCATATGACATACACATAACAAGAGCTGGTTATGTGACCATGAGCACTTTATTTGTCCATGTAGTATGCAACTAATCCATATGCTATATTACAAAATGCTATAACATATTATTGCAATAATAATCTTACTTTTTAATAAGACTATCTCACAGGTTGTATGCATTAAACACCTTCAACCTGTTTGTCCTGTGTTTTTATTTTGCTCATGGCCTCATGGGTATCCGAATACATAAAACGGAGAACCAAAAAAAATATGCATTAATTTTGCAATTCGTTGTGAAAGTTAAAAGAGTATCTCAGGCAGCCCTTAGACAGTGCACACCTCTTATATCTGCCACTGTTTTTGACCTTTGGTCGTTGATTCATTAGTCTTTGTTTATACATATTATTTTTTTTAATAAGAACATGAGTATAATCGAACCATAATAATTTTGTTGGGTTATAGTGTTGCATAAAATTATATTTTATTTTAGCATTTGAATAGTTAACATAGCTGAAGCCAGTTCATTCATTAGAGCTCTCTCATCTTGCTTTTTAAACTGTCAAATCCATGTGCATTAAAATAGAGTTTCCAAGTTTGAACCATTGGTCTTCTTGTTTCTCAAAGATTATACACTTCTCGCACAAGTATTTTGTGACGTTTCCTCAACTACCTGTAAAAATGTTGTGGATTTTACTGTCACAAGCGGGGATAGGTGGAAAGGGACTTGAGATTCGGTTTGACATTGCTCATGATAATAATATGTTCAATATGTCTGATGTCATGGCCATCTTAAATATGTTACATATCATAATACTGTTGCCATTTGTGCAGTGCTGATGCTTTTAACTACTGGTCTCATACCAACACAAGTCCTTTCTTGTTGAATATAACCTGTTGTTCTCATTTAATCTTTAGCTTGCTTAAAATTCAACCTTGAATTATGTAACTCAGAGGTGGCAAAACGGGCCAAAACGGCTAGCTTATTTTTTGTTTTACAAATAATATCGAGGATCACATGTCCAAAAACAGTCAAACAGAAGACCAAAAATGGCAATCATGTCGCTGCTTCTTTATATATATTACAATATCTTTTTTAATATTTTACTGTCATACAGTTTGTGTTCTGTTTAAAAGAAGCAAATACAATTCTTGTTAGTAATAATAATCAAGCAACAATTTACCAACTAAAAAGTCAAAAAATAAATCCCTACGCTTAGATTTCTTTCTTAAGCCAGTTCTCGTCCCACATCGACTGCTGAACAATATTTTTTTCTCTTTATAAAATAAACTCGCAGGCCTTGAGACACTGTGCTTGGTAGTGCTTGCCTGTAACTCAAGCGAGGGTATTAACATGATCTGGTCGGTGACTCAGCTCAGCCAGATTGGATTCTTTGGTGCACAAACTGGCCTGCCCGTTCCAAGTAGTGAGTTGGGTCAAGTGGCTTGAGCGAAGGCTCGGGTCATGTGGTTCCTAAAGTAGGGGGCACAGCGTAAGGCTGGTTTCACAGAGCTGCGAAAACCCCTCGCTCACGGGTCATGTGGTTCCTAAAGTAGGGGGCACAGCGTAAGGCTGGTTTCACAGAGCTGCGAAAACCCCTCGCTCACGACAGTGGAAGGAAAACAAGTTGGGGCTTCATGGGACGTAATATTCTCCTGGGCTGGTAGTGCTTGCCTGTAACTCAAGCGAGGGTATTAACATGATCTGGTTGGTGACTCAGCTCAGCCAGATTGGATTCTTTGGTGCACAAACTGGCCTGACCGTTCCAAGTAGTGAGTTGGGTCAAGTGGCTTGAGCGAAGGCTCGGGTCATGTGGTTCCTAAAGTAGGGGGCACACCGTAAGGCTGGTTTCACTGAGCTGCGAAAACCCCTCGCTCACTGGTCATGTGGTTCCTAAAGTAGGGGGCACAGCGTAAGGCTGGTTTCACAGAGCTGCGAAAACCCCTCGCTCACGACAGTGGAAGGAAAACAAGTTGGGGCTTCATGGGACGTAATATTCTCCTGGGCTGTCTCAAATGAACAACTTTCTTTTTGTTTCTCCGCATAGACAAAAAACGGTCTTACAAAGATTGTTTCTCCGCATAGACAAAAAACGGTCTTACGAGTTTTCTCGTTTAAACGCATGACAGTGTTAAAAGCTAGACAAAGACAGTCTTGAAACCATCTTCTGGTGAACTTACTAATCTTTAACAATTTATCCTTTTCTTCTAATGATCTTGCTGTTGTTGGGAAAGAAAAAAAGTAAAAAGTTGGTGGATTAATCAAGGTTTGCTCCGATGCTTCAACGAAACAGTAATTATCACAACACACACATATCATGAATTACCTTCCTTCTATTGAGTTCTTGGAGATTATCGGTTGTCTCGAATAAACCGTATCAGAAGGCCGACTGTTCTTCTGATATAAGGCCCCCGATTAAATTTTTGAGTCTACCCACTAGCACCTTTGAAATAACCTTATTAACACATCCCATCAAACTAACTGGTCGAAACTCGTTTAAAGTGACCGGGCGTTTCACCTTAGGAATTAATGCAATGAACGAAGCCAAGCAACCGAAGCTAGAAGACTCCGCATCAAAGAACTCTTTGTAAACTTGCATAAAATCTTCCTGTATGCCATTCCAAAATCTTTTAAAGACCAAAAATGGCAATCATGTCACTGCTTCTTCTTTATATATGTTATGATGTTTTTTAATATTTTACTGTCATACAATTTGTATTGATTTTTTGTTAATACAATTTGTATTGATTTCTTGTTACTTTGTTTGTAATAAATAATAATATTTTGAAAATCAAGCAACAATTTACCAATTCAAAAAATCAAAAAATAAATCCCTACACTTATTTTTTTCTTCTCAAGCCAGTTTCCGTCCCACATCGACTGCTGGATAATATTTCTCTCTCTTTATAAAACGCACTGATAGGCTTGAGGTCACCGGGCTAGGTAGTGCTTGCCTGTAACTCAAGCGAGGGTTTTGGTGTACAAACTGGCCTGCCCGTTCCAATTAGTGAGTTGGGTCATGTGGCTTGAGCGAAGGCTTGGGTCACGTGGTCCCTAAAGGAGGGGGGCACAGCGTAAGGCTGGTTTTATAGAGCTGCGAAAACCCCTCACTCACTATAGTGGAAAAATGAACAAACATCTTTTTGATAGATTTTTTTTCCTTCATAGAGGGAAAGACGTGTTTTAAGTTTTCTCGTTTAAACGCGTGTGAGAATGTTATTCTTTGGTGTACAAACTGGCCTGCCCGTTCCAATTAGTGAGTTGGGTCATGTGGCTTGAGCGAAGGCTTGGGTCACGTGGTCCCTAAAGGAGGGGGGCACAGCGTAAGGCTGGTTTTATAGAGCTGCGAAAACCCCTCACTCACTATAGTGGAAAAATGAACAAACATCTTTTTGATAGATTTTTTTTCCTTCATAGAGGGAAAGACGTGTTTTAAGTTTTCTCGTTTAAACGCGTGTGAGAATGTTAAAATCACAGTCTTGTCCACCTTTTTATTCGAGTGACATTTCACCCCTAACCACCCTCATTCACTATACATAAGTTTTTTAAATTCTGAATATACCCTTGCGACATGTTTACTTTTATCTATGTATGAATATAAATTCTATTCAAACCAAACAACGGCAATGCACAACCAAAACCCGCCAGTGTGAAAACAAAGTTTTAGAGAAGTTAAAACTCGACGGCTATATGCAACCTCTTGATGAACATTTATATTCAGTTTTGGATCGAACCACATGTTCAAATTGTGGACCGGACCATATAAATTCAAGGCCAATTGATTTTGGATTGATTTTAACATTGCACGCCAATTTAACAGTTTTAAACAAATTAAGTTAATTGTTACATTGATAGGCAAATTGGGTTACTTAGACAAGGATACTCAAAACTCATGAGTTTTGTGTAAAGATGAACGACTTGATTTATATATTTGTCTTGATCGAATCGGATTAATTAATAAGCACCGGCCTATTTGATACCACGGATCGAAAAGAAGCTGCTTCGGTGCATTCGGATATCTGTCTCACATCAACCATCCAGCTCAACTTCTTTCAAGTCATCAGTTTTTAGGGTGTAAACAAACAACCGTCTCCCTCCATTGGAGGTTAACAATACGTCCCCATCATTGTTCCAACAACCACAAACCACCACATCTGTATACTGACATGAGGTCGAAGACTCACTCAAAAATAAACCAAATACAACTAATTAGATAACGGTAAGTGGGTATCGAACACAGGGAGTTTGTGGAAAATGTGTTACTGAGTAGCTTTGTAATTTAACTATATTAAACTAAATGCAGAAAATAACTTCAAAGATTTGTTTGATTGGTTTGATTAACAAAAAGAACAAAAAACACTTTAACGAGTTTTAAACAATATGAGAAAATATGCATTCCCTCGGTTTCAGGTTTCTATGACTGTTAAAGTAAATGTTTAATATGAGATGAACTATAAAGATATAGTTCGTGCTTATACGAACGATTGCGATAATTGAAGACTAAGTAATTGGACTAGAAACGCAAGGTAATCACTCAATTATCAATTAGTTTATGCAACCCCGAATCCCTCCCGATTAATCTCGATTGCTTATAGCACCAAGAACTGACGGTTTAGAACACGAACTCAACAAACTAACAATCTATCAATCAATTCATAAACACCATAACAATGAAATCAATAAGATCAAACTATTATCTCAGAAATTGCATAAACATTCAATCAAACATTCATAAATAAACCTTACAATCCGAGGGAAAACACAAAGAGAATTAGCCGAGCATAATTTGGTTCATCATTCCTTCAATTAAATCATGAATAAGAATCAAAATCAAGTCTCTAATGATTACTACACTCACAATAATGTTCTTGGACCCAAAAATCGCCTCTAGGTCGTCTCCAAGTGATAACTATGTGAAAAGACAATGAAAAACGGATTAAAAACAAATAAAAACGGAAGTTACAGCTCTCGGACCGTGGCCCATGGTGACCACCGTGGGCCACGGTGGTCTCCACGGTCTCCCAAAGCTCACGGTACGGTGTGAACTGTCATTTTTTGTCAGTTGGACTGTGGCCCACGGTGGAGCTCTTTCTCACTTTCTTGTTTTCTTCATATCTTTCTCGTTTCAACTCCGTTTTCTTCACCGTTTTTGCCCACGTTCTCGTGATTTCATTCTCTATCTCCTCATACCTGCAAATAACCACACAACAATAGTTATCTTGTTCCCATGAAATTAACACTTAATACATAGATTTTTATATCATTTAAGCACACTTACGGGTCATCCTCCGATGCACCCGTCATATACCGCAACCGATTTAGATCAAAGCAACACCGCAACACCCATTCTTCCCGCTTCAATACCCAGAGCTCGATACCAATGACACCATACTTACACGCAAGTCCAACTTCACCGTTTAGGTCAACCAATTGACCATATTGACCTATTTCAGGAGCAATATTTGTTAACCCGAATTACTCCTTGTTGACATCAAACCACACTATTTTTCTTCCATCATTATAACTATTATCATTACGACTAGCCAACCAATGCAAACGTCCGTGAGCAAATACGCCTTCACCCCTAATGGGATAAGCAGGATTTTGAGCCACCTCTCGCCACCAGTACATACCCGAGTCATGAATGATGCATACACGTTGTGGATTAATGCCTGCAGGTGATTCTTTATGAATAATACACACCGTTGTTACCCTTTTGGTTGAATCATTAAAGGCTATCCCTGCTGCTTGTAGTTGAGCGCAACAGTCCCGAAAGGGAGGACGGTGACTGATGGGAGGCAAATAATGACGACGTTTAGTAAGAGGATTAATAAGTGTGAGCAAGGTGCGATACAAGTGGCTTTTATCATAACAGACTAGGATTAGTCCGTTGCATGAACCTAGAACCAGAGTCGGATTCGAATATCTAAAAGGAACATCCAAAACGTGGTCCTGTTTCACTGACATGGTACCTTGGGTTACACGCAAAAAACTGATTTTGCATAGTGTACTGTTATCAATGTTGGAATGAGTAGGTTGAACCAGTTCGAAGATGACTGGCGTGGGTTCTTCTTTAACATGATGAATGGTTTGAAGGTAAGGGTCGTTGATGTACTTGAGCCATGACTTGCATACACACTAGAAACGAGCCAATGATTTGATCGGCAATCTTGAAAATATATCGTAGATAACGTCTGTTGGAGGAAACTCATCAGCCATTATGATTGAAGCCAGGGTTTGATGAATGATCTACGGCGGTGGTGATATTTATTAATACGGAATTAGGGTTCACGTAAACAAAAAAATTATCAAACTTGCACCTCCAAGTCGTCATACTTTACACTTAGAAACTTTCCCAACTTAGATTAATTTTGGTATACAATTAAACATTAAATAGTTAATTGTAATTAAGGATGGTAAGTTGTGAATGCATTTCTTAATATACTAGCAAAGCCAGTACATGTGTAACCGAAGATTGAACACAATGCACGACATTGGGTTATGCGTAATAGGTGGTGTTGGACACACGTTTATCGACCCCAGCGCATGTAAACAATGGAATCTGTGTAGCCGGTAGCCGGTGGCGAAAATCAAGAAACAAAGCTAAAATATAATAAATTATTTTTTAAACCAACTCATTTTGGCCCCAAAACCCGTTCTGACCTGACACTATTTTAATATGAAACATGTTCTAACCTGACCCTTTTGACTCAATCCCGTACCAAACCGAACCAAATTAACCCTATTTTGTATTGACTCGTTCCGACCCTAATCTAGTTTTACACATGACTCGAGCTCGACCGAACAGACTTGTTGCTGATTCTAAATGGTAATCACGTTATATGTTAACATTTTATATATATATATATATATATATATATATATGTAACAATATCGTATTCAATTTAAAGAGAATAAACTACTCGTTTTTATTGTGTAAATAATTTTAGCGCATGAAATGTGCTTATCCACAATATGACAGAAGGATGAATAAAAAGATGAATCTGTCGATGATTAATGTTATGTAAGGATTGTATAGAGCCTGTAACAACAAAGGTCTTCATGTGTATAGAGCCAAAGGTATTAATTCATGGTCATTATAGAGGTAGGGTACCAAAAAGAACCAAATACCCTTAAGTACCACCCGCGGGTCATAGAGGAGCTTCTCATATGCCACCCGCGGGACATATGGATCACCCGCATATCACGGTAGAGGAAGAATGTCCTCATACCACACGCGGAAGCATCCTGGCACCCTCAGAAGTCATCCGCAGGACAGGACATCTGTCCGCTAAAACGACCGAAAGGCAATGCCAACGGGACAGTTGTCACCAATTAACTATCCCCTAGAAGAATGTCCAAGATTGTTATTTGAAGAATACGTGACCTACCAGCCAATAAGCAAAGGACACTTGGCCAGGTTGTTATAACCATGCACATGGCCAGGGTGCAATCTGTCCTATCATCGGGCGACGCGTGTCCAGGTTGTTATACCCATGCACATGGGACGTATAGCTTAACCTATCATAAGAGGACACGCGTCCAGGCAATTATCAAGATCTTCTAGAAGAGGACAGCTGGTCCAATCACCTTCCTACATCCTTCGGCTATAAATACCTTGTCAACCTGCATGAGGTAGGCATTCACTCACAATCATTCTGACTCACTTATACTTTGACCACTCTTAGTCTGTTTACTTAAGTACTTTCTCTTTTACGAACGTTACTGATTCTCACGCCTGAGGGTGGTTACAGGAAGACCCCCTTCTTGTCCATCCTGTAACGAGACTCACGGTGTCTGTTTTGCAGGTTCCGGTCACTGGACTTTGGGAAGTTGTGCTCATACTGTGTTGGTAGTTATCATATTTTACCCTATGGACTCATTGGATCCAGGACCCATATCAGGGGATCGGATCCGTGTTTCTTCATTGGCGCCATCCGTTTTGGTGTTAGAAAGCACAATTTTTTCTTCGTTGGTTTTTCGGTTCGTTTAAAGTATGAGTAAACTTCTTGAAGGGCCGACGGGAACTCCTGCACAAACATCACGTGTCATTAATACTGAAGCACCTGAGGGTTTTGCTTCCAGTATGTTTGCACGTGGTACAACTACAGGTTCACGAACCAAAGATACAATGCTTGGTGGTCGTACCCTTGAGCGTGTCACTTCTCCAACTAGACCAACCCCAACTGGACCAACTCCTACTGAGTTAGGTCATATTACGGCTCCAGAAGGCTCTAATCTAGGGGACCTTGGACGAATTATGAGGGAGATTTGCCGAACTCACTCAGTATTGGATCTGGAAGGTGATTTCGGTGATTCTGATATGGCGAGATCTCATCGTCATAATTCCTGATCCGGTGGACTGTTGTCCCCGGATGAATGGCTTCAAGCTCAACAAGAGAGCCTGAGAGCGGTATACGAGCGTAGGGTGCGGAATGCACATCTTCACGCTCGCGCTCTGACTTACGAAGAATCTCCTCGGAGATCTTTTTCTCCTCCTCCAACGGTGAGGGGAAGTCAGATCCGCTACAGTCAACAAACCGAGCATGAATTTGTTGAACCACGAAGGTTACGCCCTCGTCCTCGCATGGACACGCGGATGCCTTCCCACTTTGATGAATATGATAGTTACGACTCAACGTATCACCCGGGAGACTACATTTTCTACATGGGTGATAGCAGAATGAGTTCGAGGGCAAGAAGCAGTCGTCCACGTGACGTCGTTCGCCATACCAAGTATCACAGCAATGCTGAGGAAGATTTCACCAAGCCCTATCGCCCGACAGCCTTTGCCGAGAAGTCAAAATTTATAGCTAGCATTGCGACAACACCTTTTCCTATCAATGCTAAGATACCTACAACGGTGGGTAGATACAATGGCATGACTGATCCAAGTGATCATCTGTAGAACTTCGTGGCGGTAGGTGGTGTGAGCGGATGGACACTCCCTTATTGGTGTCATATGTTCGTATTGACACTAATAATGGCAGCGAGGGAATGGTTCGAAAAACAACTTCCTGATGGTCAAATCTCCAGTTGGGATGATCTGGTGAAGAAGTTCTCACAACAGTTCAGCCAACAGAAGAAGCATACATGGGACCAGTCAGAGATTTTGGATGTTATCCGTCGGGATAATGAATCCATTGAAGATTTTATTACCAGATTCAACGATGAGAGTCTGAACATTGGGGGTATAAGTAAAGACATGCTTCGCGGGGCCTTCCGCAAGAATGTCAAGTGTGACGAGTTGATTCTCACACTCACTGGAAGAAATGGAATGCCGAAAGAGTGGGACGATATTATGACTGCGGCGAAGTTATTTGCCAACACTGAAAAAATATTGGGGAATAGTAGTTCTAAACAAAAACTCAAAGTTGAGTTTCAAACTCCACGACCCAATAAACAGGCAAAGGGGCCAATTTGGTTAAGACTTCAGCCGAATACGGAGGCATCAAAGCCATTCGATGCAAGATCTCTCATCGGCAACAAGAACAAAACATGAACCTCGAATCGAGGTCCTCACAGATGGACCCCTCTTTTAAAAACTCCCGCTGAAATTCTCACCACAGAAAACGTGAATTTTTGAAAGCCGCAGCCACATACAAGGAGATCGTTCCCTGACACAAAAAAACATTGTTCTTTCATAATGACATTGGTCATAACACAAATGAATGTAATGCTTTGAAAAGCAAAATTGAGATGGCTGTGAAATCCGGAAAACTTGGACACCTGGTGAAAGATGGAAAGCCCGGGACTGGTAAAGCTCCCATGCGGGACAATCAGGTCCCGTCCAAAAAGCAAGTCAAGGACTTGAACGTCCATATGATCCAGGGTGGACGTAAGGCGGGAGGAAAGAGAAGAGAGTGTGACGAAGAGGAGTGGAAAAATGAACCAGTAATTTTACCACGAGTGAAGGGTGGTCCCAGTAACAAAAACCCCCTGATTATCACCGCCCTCATTGGTCATTATCGTTCTCAATATGTGTTCTTTGACACTGGATGTACATCGGACATCATGTACGAACAGTGCTTTGAACAACTTGATGACGAAGATAAAGAAAGGTTGAAACCCATCCATGCCCCGGTATCAGGGTTTGAAGGGGAAATAATGCATCCGCGAGGGGTGATTTCTTTCCCGGTCACCTTGAGAGACGGAATTCATTCAAGGACCGAGGAGGTCGAGTTCTTAGTTCTGCCTGCAACGTCGAAACATGACATCATCCTTGGACGAGAAGCCATTGGTGACTTCAACGCTCATCTGTCCACAGCTCACGGTGCGGTAGGGGTTCTAACCCACACTGGTGTAGCGTTAATTCATGTCAATCGACATTGCTTTGCAACTGAAAGCTCAAAGCCCAACAAGATTCCAAAACAATCTCAACGAACTGAGCCGGAAAAATGGGTTTTGAACAAGAAGTTTCCTGAGCAAACTGTAACAATTGGACCTTCTATCTCTGAGATAATGAGGACTTTTTTGAAATAGTTGCTATCAAAAAATGTTGACGCCTTCGCATGACAACCTGCGGATATGACTGGTGTCCCGCGGAGCATTGCGGAGCACAAGCTGAGGGTAAACCCTATGTTTACACCGATTGTTCAAAAGAAACGTAAGATGGGTCTGGAAAAAAAAAAGCAATGAATGAGGAAGTTCAAGACCTTTTACAGGCTGGAATTATCTGACCAATTCAATATCAAACCTGGGTCGCCAATCCGGTTATTGTTCCCAAAAGCAACGGAACATGGCAGATGTGTATAAATTTCAAGGATCTAAACGAGGCGTGTCCCAAGGACTGTTATCCATTGCCTGAAATAGACCTCAAAGTTGATGCTGTGGCACCATTCAAATTCAAATGTTTTTTGGACGCTTACAAAGGCTATCATCAGATCCGCATGGCTGCAGACGATGAAGACAAAACAACATTTCGTACCGATCAAGACACCTTTTGCTACAAAATGATGCCTTTCGGACTGAAGAATGCGGGAGCCACATATCAACGATTAATGGACATCGCGTTTAAAAGTCAAATTGGTCGAAATTTGGAAGTTTATATGGACGACCTTGTGATCAAAAGTGTTGAGGAAGACCAGATGTTGAGGGATATCGAAGAGACATTCAAAACCTTGAAAAGCATCAACATGAAGCTGAACCCAGCTAAATGCTCGTTCGGGATGGAGGAAGGAAAATTCCTCGGAGTGATTGTCACGGGTGCGGGCTTCAAAGCTAATCCGGATAAAGTCCAAGCTGTAGCCCGTATGCCTTTTCCTTCCTCCCTCAAGGAAGTCCAGACATTCAATGGTCGATTGGTTGCTTTGAATCGTTTCTTGGCGAATCATGCAGCCAAGTCTAATCCTTTTGTCGCAACACTAAGGAACTGCCTCAAAATAGCGCAATTCAGATGGACCGCGAAAGCGGAACAAGCTTTTTTGGAGGTTAAAAAATGTTTGATGGAATTTGCCTACGTTGACAGCACCTTATGCGGGAGAACCTTTAACGATGTACTTGTCAGCATTAGACATTACTATCGGGGCTGTCCTCTTGACGGATAAAAAAAACGTTCAAACATCGATTTACTACGTCAGCAGAACATTGTCAGACCCGGAGACAAGATATTCAATGTTAGAAAAACTTGTCCTAGCTTTGGTCTATGCTGCCCGACGCCTCCGCAGGTACTTCCAAGGGCATCCCATCAACTTCTTGACTGGATACAAGCTCAAGAACGTCCTCAGCAAGCCGGAATTGTCTGGGCGATTGGCAAAATGTTCCATCGAGCTAGGTGAACATGCGATAGAATACAAACCTAGGCCAGCAATTAAGGGCCAGGTGTTAGCGGACTTTGTCACTGAATTCCCGCAATATAAAGAGAAGGAATGTTTGATCGAGCAACAACCCCGGGCACCTCCTGAACAAGGACATACTTGGTCTTTGTTCACGGACGGGGCTTCAAGCAGCGAGGGATCTGGCGCAGGCCTTAGGCTAGTCAACCCCGAAGGCCATGAGTTTACATACGCCATAAAGTTAGACTTCAAGAGTACTAACAACGAGGCAGAGTATGAAGCTTTCTTGGCGGGCTTACGGATAGCCATAAAGCTTGGGGTTAAACATTTGGAAGCCCGCGTGGATTCCATATTGATTGCGGGACATATCAACGGAACATATGAAGCAAAGAATGACATAATGGCTTCATATGTGTCACAGGCAAAAGATTTGATGCTTCAGTTCTCCTCATGCAAGGTCATCCACATAAAGAGAAGTGAGAACAAATCAGCAGATGCTCTTAGCAAATTGGCTTCAACAAACTTTGAACATTTTGCTAAAGACATCCGCATCGAAATATTGGACCGCCCGTCTGTTCCACAACATAAAGTTTTAGTGATCCAAACGGGAGTAGAATCCTGGATAACACCCATTACAACATACTTGTCATCCGGAGCCCTCCCGGAAGGAAAAACCGCAGCCCGGAAGATAAAACACAAAGCCTTGAACTATCAGTTACATGACGGTGTTTTATACCGATGTTCCTTCCTCGGACCACTACTTCGGTGTGTGGATGCCGAGGACGCAAACTACTTAATCAGATAAGTTCATGAAGGCATTTGTGGTCTTCACGCTGGCCCACGCATGGTCATAGCAAAAATAATGAATGCCGGATATTATTGGCCGAGGATGCATCTAAACGACGTGCATGAAATCAGAAAGTGTGATTCATGCCAACGTCATGCTCCAAATACACTGCGACCGAAGAATGAGCTCGTTCCAGTCACTTCAGCTTGGCCGTTCCAGAAATGGGCTATCGACATAATGGGACCTTTCCCTGAAGCCCCGGGACGTGTCAAGTTCTTAATAGTAGCCATTGATTACTTCACGAAGTGGGTGGAAGCCAAACCAGTTGCTTCCATAACAGCAGCAAGTGTTAAGAAATTCTTGTGGGAATTCATCATATGCCGGGTTGGTCTTCCACTGGAACTCGTTAGCGATAAAGGAACTCAATTCGCGGACAGTGGGCTACAAGAATGGTTGAAAGAGTTACACATTTCTCAAATCTTCACATCTGTAGCCTACCCGCAAGCGAATGGTCAGGTTGAGAGAACCAACCGGACGATTAAAGAAGGAATCAAAGCAAGGTTAGGAACTAAACGGACGGGTTGGGTTGATGAATTGCCCCATGTGCTATGGGCCTTCCGCACCCAAAAGAATTCCTGTAATTCTGAAACCCCCTTTAGTCTAACCTACGGCATAGAGGCCATGATTCCGGCCGAAATTCAGATTCCATCCGCCAGAGTTCTATTGATTGATGATAATGATCATGAACTCTGGATGAACCTTGATCTCCTCGAGGAGAGGAGAGAATTAGCATCAATCCGCGAGAACAATTATAAACTCCAGTTGCAAAAGTATTATAATTCGCGGGTCCAAAGATGTGAATTCGATGCGGGAGACTTTGTCTTCCGCAACATTGAAGCCTCCGGGCAAGAGCCTTCGGGCAAGTTGGCCCCAACTTGGGAGGGGCCCTATAGAATCCAGAAAGTTTTATCTAAAGGTGCTTACAAATTAGAAAAGTTGGATGGGACTAAGATCCCTAGAACTTGGAATGGGGCCCAATTAAAGAAGTGTTACATCTAGTATGTTTTTCTTTTTGGCCTGCGTGCCCAATTAGATAGTCACAAACTATGTAATTTCATCTTTTATAATTCGGCTTATGCCTCATTTATGGAAATTTTCATTTCTGTCATTTACGACTTGTCTCGTTATGTAATCCTTTATTGACGTACAAAGAAGATCCTACAAACACATATATTATGAAAACTAAAACAAAGTGTATCGGATACAACAAAAAACTTCTTTATTTATGCAAAAGGGATTACAACAAGGAGAGATTAATTACAAGAAAGGAAAAATCTATCTATGGCGCGACATCATCATGTCCCGCGTTCCTGTCTTCCGCATCTTCTTCATCTTCTTCATCAAGGTCAAGAAGGTCTTTTAGTTGATCAATACTGTCCTCCTTGTCCGCAAGCTCAGAAATCTGTTCCGCCAAAGAAAACTTTAAAGTATAAAAATCTTTAGTCTTCTGGATAAGAACAGCAGCAGTATCTTGGCGGGGCAAAATGTATTCCTTAGGAAGCTTGGAAGCTGAACCAAACTTATAGCCTTTCTAGAAACCTAGCTGGCGGCCAACCTGCTTAGATGCTTTCAAGAGGACAGTAACACAGTTCCCAAGTTCATCACTCACCCGGACATCGGCGATGACCTGTTAAAATGATAATATATAAGTAACTTTAAAACACTTAGATTATTACAACAAAAGGATTCTTACCTTGGGAATTCCCTACGCTAGTAGCCATTTTTTGTTCGCCTTAGCCCGGACAAGTTCCATCTTGTGGTTGACACACTCCAAGGCTTGATCTCGGCTCTTAGCAAAAAGATCAGTCAAGCGCTTCACCTTAGCCGCTGATTCAGCCTGTAAGGTTTTTATCAGCTCAGCCTGTACATCCAGTTACCTCTGGAGAACAGTTTTGGCTTTCTCAGCTTTGGCACGAGCGATCTTCTCCGCTTCCAGCGCTTGACTGCTCTCCTTGGAATCATTGATAGCCTTAAGAGCTTCCTTCTTCGCATCGGACGCTGCGGCCGCCAACTCATCCCACTCTTCGTTCATCGCCAACCAGTCCCGGGTTATTTCTTGACCGGTGGAAATCTTATTCGCCATATGATAAGAATTGGAGTTTAGTAACTCTTGGTGAATACAACGGCGATGTCACTCCTTTTCAGCAGAAGGAAGACTTTCCCGCAGATATTCGAAGCACAAGTCCATGTCGCAGAACGTTGAGTCTCGGCGTAAAGACCATTGTAGTCGGTGCGGGGTAGGATCTTCCTCCTGAGGAGCTGGAGAGGTTGGAGGACCATAAGCAAACATGCTTACACCTCCCTGATCCCTAAAGTGATGAACGTTATGAGAAGGTGACATATTGACATGTTCAATATTACCAACCTCTTTTTTCTTCAAAGGGGAATCATCTGCCACAAAGATCGGATCTTGGCAGTATTTGAAGACGGAGGTGGTGATGGCGGAAAAGGAGTCGAACTCTTCAAACCTGAAACACCTTCAATAAGGTCATCCAGGTTCACTGAATAACGTTAATAATTGATTAGAAACATTCTAATCCATAACAGTTAATAAATGGGAAAAGTATTCAACTTACCCAAGTAAGCATCTTCCGCGTCAAGCTGATCCAGACGTGCCTCCAAGGCAGCAGGCTTTGCTTTCTTGGACTTCTTCTTTGGAGCGGCCTTGGCAGGGTTAACCTTGCGCTTGCCAACTACCTTTGAAGCATCCGCATCCGTTTGATGCTCACCCTCAGTGGTGACAGCATCAGATGTGGGACGGTTCCCTCCCTCAGCAGTGTCAACATCTTCTTGACCCGCTGCCTGGCTGGTGGTGGCTCTCTGGCGGGTGAGACCTGCAGTTGAGTCCACAACGTTAGTAGCATAAACTGGAAACTTCCTCCGCAGAGTGACGACTCTTTGCTGGACGAAAAGAGTACAATCACTCCACCGGAAGTAATAGCAGTCACAGGTCGGGGTTGTAGAATGCCCTCACCTTTCTGGATGCATTCCTCAACATAATCCTCACCTTTGGCGAACATCGCCTCGGAAACTATTGGTTCCGGGCGAAACGCGGTGGGAAACAGGAAGTTAGAACTGGTGCGCTCTAAAAAGGGCACATCCCTTGGATCAATTGGGCGGCGCACCATCATTCCTCCTTCCTGGTCCAATAGGGTATCGAAGGCGGAACCCTCACCTGTACAAATAATAATACGAGTCAGAAATCAGACGTTTATTAAAGAAGGTAGAAGTAATATCAAGCTTACTCTTGTCAGCCTTCTCGTAGTAAGGCTCTAATTCGGGAAATGGCCACAGGCGGCTCATCTTCGCACTCACCATCGCCCCCTCATGGATAGGGCGCATGGGAGTTGGTATGGCGGTCAAAGTCGCGAACCATGCCAGGCCCTCATGAGCAGAAACCAGAACCACTGGCATGGCTTCCTCCGCGATCATCGGGAACGGGACAACATCCTCCCTGATCCAGAAAAATTTGGGCTTCCATCCATGAAGGCTACGGATCCATTCCGTACCTATGCCATGCTTCAGGACAGAAGCAAAACTGTACCATCCGTCGCGGAAGGTCATTTTGTAGAACACGACAAACATGCCGACAGATGGTTCAAAATTTCAAACTTGATAACAGAATTCGAAGTGTCGAATCCTCAGCATCCCAAAAGGATGGATCTGAGATATATGAATCCCATAAGTTGTTAAGATCAATTGGAGGAATTTTGTCACCGGGATTCGAAAGTTCCCGGTCGTGAAATGGTCCACGTACACAACCATCTTCTTCGGCGGTGGACTGGTGGCAACAGAACCCTTCGCCGGACGTTCTGGTTCCCACTCAGATGCCAGACCGTATACATTAAAAACATCATCAAAATCCTTCTGTTTGAGGTTTACAACGACGTCACGAATGGTAGGGGTACCTTTTTTCTCTCCATCCATTTAAACAGGAAGAAGAAAGAAATCTCAGAAAGTTTTAAGGTTTGAATGTTTGAAAGAAGGAGAATTCGAAAGAGATAAAAAGTTAAATGGAATCACAAGTGATCTATTTATACTCATCACAATTAATGCGACTGATGGAGTGCCAGAGGAGAGAGAAATCGCGGACCGCCAGATGACTGACACGTCAGGCGGGAGATTCAAGAAAGTGTGAACAGGTTGTCAAGGGCGTCATATACGTTTTGTCAGTTGTCCCTAAGAAGTTTCTCTCCCCGCCACGTCATCATGATTATCCAACTTGCAAAAATTTCAAATTTCAAAAATATCTCCTAAGGATATTTTCCTTGAAACAGTTGGATACTCATAAAAGATAAAAAAGTTCATTTCCATTTAATATTCAAAGGATGGTTACAAAATAGATGAATGAACAATTACAAAGATTAAAAATCTAGCCTACCCTAGTCTATGGGTTTAAGATGTTGTATCTTCCGGAGCATTTGGTGAAGTGTCCTCAGAAGAGTCATCCTCAGACTCATCACCTAGATAGCTCTTCAACTGTTGTACGCCATCAGCGGCGGAACCAAACTCAAGAATCATATTCTGAAGAGGGAAGACCAGGTCATCATGTTCTTTAATCCGTATGTCACGTTCCTGCTTGACGTCAAGGCCATGAAGCGGATGATCCTTAAATGTGCGATTACTCTGAGCATAGGCCATCCCTTCATGGAAACCTCTCACACGTCCAAGCGAGGAAGAAGCAGCCATCAGATTGGCAAAGCTATCAGTTAGCTCCGCACTTCCCTTGATGTGACGGATGACCTGTCAAAATAAAAACATAAGTATTTAATATCAAAGTGCGAAATAGGAAATGATCATTAAAGTGGGGAAATCTTACAGCATCAACTCCCCGAGTAAGGAACCACTGACGGTCTTGCTCCGCACGTTCAGATCGCATCCGGGGCGCTTGTGATTCCGCAGTTGTTTCCTCTCGGGTGTGCAAGAGGGAGTTATAAGCAGCTTGAATCTCGGGAGCACTTTTGTCTCTAAGCTCAATTTTCTCCCTCTGCAACTTCAATTCCGCCTCAAGCTCCTGGATTCGAGTGACCTGAAGGGTTACTTGATTTTCCAGAGCTGAATTTGCCTCTTGAGCCTGGGCCAAATCATCTTTTTCTTTATGAGCCTTCGCCCGGGCAGCCTCAAGAAGGGAGTTTTGTTTTTCGCAGGCCTCCTTCCATTGGCGGGCAGTGGTAGCGTTCCGATCTTGCTCACCCCTGAGGGCGATCTCGGCGTCAGTTTGCTTCCACTTAGCAGTATTAGCCGCGACACGGTTTGCCTCAGATTCTTTTTTCGCAGCCTCAGCGGCCCGATAAGCTTCTCCCAGCTTCCCGCCCATAGTCCGCCATTCCCGCAAGATTTCCTGGCTACAGGCCAAGGAGTTAGCCAAGGAAAATGAAAGATCAGTGTGAAGTTCATGGCGGGAACGGTCGCGCTGATACACCATTTCAGCTGGTGGCGCACAATGCTTAACAAAGCTTATACAAGTCTCGGGGTCAGAAAACCGGGACCCATTAACAATGTCCCATGGAGGGACAAACAAATCAAACTTATCCCCCAAATTTGCATTCCCATAGTAACGGGAACCTGAAGGTTCAAGGCGAACTGGGATTGAGGATGATTGTTGCGGAGGAGGACGAGGAGGAGACTCGTTAATCCTAAAACCCTCCGCATTCACGGCAGGATTGTCCTCTTGGTCACCAGTAGCACTTCCATTCTGAAAAAGATAGTCATAACGATTATCAATTCCAGATTGATAGTGGGTTCCTCAAATGTAGTATCAACCGGGGGAGTCGTTTGCCTTTCTTCTGTGGCCACCTCAATCAGAGGAGATGGTGGCCGATCTTCCGTAATCTTCTCTGGAGGAGGAGATGGTTGCCTCTCAGTTTGGGGAGTCGGAGTAGGAAACCTTTCAGACACATCGTCCGAAAAGATCAACGGATCTGCACAAAAAGCTACACTTAGCTAACAACCCAAAATAGTAAAGTACTTAAAGGGTAATACATACCTTCTACCGTATCAATACGCTCAGCAAGATTGTATTGTGGCTTCCTGGGACGATGGGTTTTTCGTTTCTTCTTTGAAGATCCCGCCTCAGCGTCTGCAGCCTTTGTACCCGCATAACTCGCCTGAAAGGCCGAGAAAGCTCTCTTTTTCTCCAATTCTGCCAATAAAGATGAGACAGAGGAACATTCAGGGGCATCATCATCAGAGTTCCTCTCCTCTTGAGAGGTGGAAAACTCAGAGGCATCGCCAACATCATCACTCGATAATAAAATGGCGATCGTCCCATCAGAAGTAACAACATTAAGCGGGTGAGGGTTTAAAACATACGCACCTGTTTCAAAGGTTGCGTCTGAGACAACAGGTTTAGCCCGCACTTTCGTCGGAAAAAGAAATCGGGTCTTAGTTTTCTAAAGGATAGGTTGGTCCCCCGCATCACAGATGCTTTTACGGACACAACCCCTATCCTCAAAAAGGGCATTAAACATAGAGCTCCGACCTGAAAAAATAGAAAATCAATCATAAAAATCCTCGAGGAAGGGAAAAGACAAAAAAAAAACAACTTACATTCATTTAAATCAACAAAAATGGGCTCCATAAATTCTGATGGCCATAAGCGGCTCATGCCAGCCCACACCAATGCTTCCTCTGGCAGTGCTCACATCGGCGTCGGCTCCGACATAAGAACACGATACCAGTCACGATCCTTGTGAGCGGCCGTGACAACGTCCGGTAGCGCAGAATTAACCGGACGATGGACCATGGCAATAGGTACCACGTCCTCTGAGATCCAGAAAAACTTATTACGCCAGTTGGCGGATCCCTTCTCGACTTCATAACCAAGACTCCTATAGGAAAAGCCTTGGCATGTAAACCAACCGTCACAGTTGGCAAGTCGATAGAAAACCGAAAATCAGTCAACATGTGGCACCATATAACGTGCTGTACATACAAATTCGTAATGGCAAATTCGCATTACAGTACATGGATGCAATTGGGATAAATGAATCCCATAGGCAGTTAACACCTTCATGAAAAAATTCGTTATGGGAAAACGGAAATTTCCATAAACAAAATAATCCGAATAAACAGCCATTTTACCAGGAGGTGGTAGACTGGCTATAAAGCCCGGAGAAGGAAACTCTGGCTCCCACTCCGGTGGAATGCCGTAAGTCACAAGCAGCTTCTCGTACTCCGAACGATCCCATGAAACTTTTATCTCATCAACCTCGGTCTGAACGTTCGACATTATAATAAGCTTTGGTGAAGATATACGAAAATATCAGTATTGTATCAGAGAGAAAACAAGAAGATAATAAAAAATTATAGACGATAAAACTTCGACTAGAAGATATCTCTTCCTATTTATACCCATCGCAATTAATGCTATGAGATATCAACAGTGGAGAGAGAAACTCATCGCCTAATCAGCAACCACCACGTCACGCGGGAAATTCGAAAAAGAGAAAAAGTTGCACAGTCGGGTACAGTGACAGCCGTCATAAACGTTCCATCATCTGTTCACACGCCTGCGAGTGGTCAACTTGTCCTTTTTTCATGATTATCTATACCAACAGAAGATATTTTCTACCTAACTTCAAAAATCAAAAACCCCCAACATACATTAAGTCCAGAATTTCACCCGCATAAAGACTTCACACGGAAGAAACACTGGACTGGGGGACTTATAGAGGTAGGGTACCAAAAATACCCAAATACCCTTAAGTACCATCCGCGGGTCACAGAGGAGCTTCTCATATGCCACCCGCGGGACATATGGATCACCCGCATATCACAGTAGAGGAAGAATGTCCTCATACCACGCGTGGAAGCATCCTGGCACCCTCAGAAGTCATCCGCAGGACAGGACATCTGTCCGCTAAAACGACCAGAAGGCAATGCTAACGGGACAATTATCACCAATTAACTATCCTCTAGTAGAATGTCCACGATTGTTACTTGAAGAATACGTGACCTACCAGCCAATGAGCAAAGGACACCTAGCCAGGTTGTTATAACCGTGCACATGGCCAGGGTGCAATCTGTCCTATCATTGGGCGACGCGTGTCCAGGTTGTTATACCCATGCACATGGGACGTATAGCTTAACCTATCATAAGAGGACACGCGTCCAGGCAGTTATCAATATCTTCTAGAAGAGGACAGCTGACCCAATCACCTTCCTACAACCTTCGGCTATAAATACCTTGTTAACCTGCATGAGGTAGGCATTCACTCACAATCATTCTGACTCACTTATACTCTGACTACTCTTAGTCTGTTTACTTTAGTACTTTCACCTTTACGAACGTTACTGATTCTCACGTCGGAGGGTGGTTACAGGAAGACCCCCCTCTTGTCCTTCCTGTAACAAGACTCACGGTGTCTGTTTTGCAGGTTCTGGTCACTGGACTTTGGGAAGTTGTGCTCATACTGTGTTAGTAGTTATCGTATTTTACCCTGTGGGCTCATTGGATCCAGGACCCATATCAGGAAATCGGATCCGTGTTTCTTCAGTCATCAGTCCAACACAATCATGAAAAAAATGAGTATGCTTTCCAAAATTATGACATAAGGATACACCTATCAGTGTGAAGAGGATTGATTGAAGTCAGAAGCAAATAAATTCCATCAAATTTTCTCATTTTATTTTATCTAAGTGGATTGATTGAACATTATAATATTGGAAGTTCACATGTATTTTAGTAAATATATATACACATAATATTATAACTTTGGCCTGTGAGAGAAGACTATGGCTTACACTCTCGAGCCAAAAGACCCTTTTCATGGATAATTCTTTCTGTGAACACATTGAAGAAAATCACATTAATTAACAGTAACAGAATGTAAATTACCTATAGAGAATCCGAGTGAAAAGATCATCATAGATGATGTGTCTAACTTGCCCTTTGCTTACAATTGGGTTTCAAATCGTTGTGTCAAATCCAACTATCTGTTGTCGGTGATAGAGGAAGTTCGACAAGTCCATATGCGAGAGAGATAGCTATATATACACTACTAAAAAACATATAGTTTAGAAGCGGTCACCAAATTTGTTTTAAAGCGGGTTTCCTTAAAACCGCTTCAATTCTTGCACCCACACATTTTAGAAGTGGGTTGCTTTCAAAACCACTTCAAATCCTCCCTCCCTGCGTGAATTTGAAATACCCCTCCAAGTTACAGTAACAACTATCACCTTCTCAAATCAACTTCAATTATTACTCTCATCCAAGTTTTCTTAAAAGCTTTCAATACACACATTTATGAGGTTTGAAAAACTTTGATTTTTATCTTATCTAGAGATAATGTTTTTATTTATCTTTTAAGTTGTTTCAAGTGTTTGTAATATATGTATATTATATATGTGTGTGCATATACATATATACTAGGTGTGTGCGCGGTGCGATGTGGTTAATTATATGCTAAAACTTATCCAAAAATAAAAAAATCGCTTCAAACAGAGGTAAAAATTCATTAGAAGCGTTTAAAAACCGCTTCTAACATCACTTTTCACCGCTTCAAAAAGACATGTTTTGTAGTAGTAATATCTTGAGATAGGCACCACAATATTGTTTATTCGTTAACTTTTTTAAGCGAGTTTTGGCACGTTGACGTATAAGGTTGAGCCCCGCACGAGCCACACAAATGATCACTTCATCTTCCTCGGATGAATATGAGGATGTATATGGATGAACTATCCATCTTTTTTTAAACTTTGATCGTTTATTAGTTTTTTTATAAGAGAATGACATATGTGTTGTGTTATATTTAAAGAATGATTTTAACATTGAAAACAAAATTATAGAGAAGTTACACACTTACACTTTGGTTTTACAATCCAACCACGTAATTAAGTGTTGAATATATGGACCAAACCATATAAATTCAAAGATCTTGGATCGATTTTAACATTGAACACCAAACTTATGGTTTAAAACAAATTAATTTCATTGTCATATTGAACGGCAAATTATATTATTTGACAATCTAGCTTATACTCAAAACTAATGCATTAATAAAAATTAAAGAGTTTCCAGTAAACCAGAAACAAACAAAACACAAACTTTACTTACCAACAACTTATTATCAGTGATTACCAAACGCTAACTAAAAACAGTGACTTTATTTTATTTTTAATCAAATTTAAAAGCACTTATGTTTGATACCACGGATCGAAAAGAAGCTGCTTCGGTCCATTCGGATCGCAGTCTCACATCGACCATCCAGCTCAACTTCTTTCAAGTCATCAGTTTTTAGGGTGTAAACAAACAACCGTTTCCTTCCGGCCATTGGAGGTCAACAATACGTCCCCGTCATTGTTCCAACAACCAGAAACCACCACATCCATATGCCGCATAAACTTTAGACCAAAGCAACACCGCAACACCCATTCTTCCTGCTTCAATACCCACAGCTTGATACGAACGCCCTCATACTTATATGCATATCCAACTTCACCGTTTTGGTCAACCAACCGACCAAAGTTACGTCTTTTAGGAGCATCTGTTAACCCGAATTCCTCCCTCTTGACATCAAACCACACTACTTTTATTCCATCAAAACAATTGGGCGATGGGAAGCCAGCAATGTTGGACAGCCAATGCAAGCGTCCGTGAGCAAATAAGCCTCCACCGATTATTGGTAGAACAGGGTTTTGGGGCATCTCTTGCCACGATCTCATCCCCGAGCGATGAACCATGGTGCATAGTAATGAATCGTAACGAAGAACACACATCGTCGTGAAAGTGTTGGTGGAGTCATCAAAGCCTATCCCTGCTGCGTGTAGTGAACCGGATCGAACAACAAAGTTCTTGGATCAATCTTCTTGTAAGCTAGTGGAAATCACTTACAAGCTAACCGAAATCTCGAATCTTGTTGGTGCTGGTTATCACCCGAATTAGTAAGGAAATGAAGAGAGTAGAGAGATTTGGTGGATGGATAAGATGGATTTGCAAAAGTTTAATTCTAGCATGTGCATGCTTCACCTTTTATAGGTGAAGCCATGCCATGCTTTCCGCATAATATAACTAGCCCAATGGGCTTTCCTTACAGGCCTTGGGCCCAAACATACATAGACGATACCGATAAGTTAACAAGATACATCTTATATCAAATAAACATATACAACAAACTAATGAACAAAACGGGGTCCAACAATCTCCCTCAAGTCTTTTGTATTTGTTCTGGTATCTTCCATCTTCAATCGGTCTCGTAGTCGAAGCCTTCGCCATTTTCGTATAGTTGATTGTGAACAAGATAATGAACAAACTTGTTGAACTTCTCAACTATCATGCCCGTGTTGTCTCGATGAACATCTTCGTCCATGGCTAATGGAAATTTGTACAGCTTCATTAATTTTTCTTTGCTGAGGGCGGCCAACTCGTGCTTATCAAAGAAACGAAGAAAGTGCATTCGTTTGCAGTGAATGATCACTTCCCCATGTTGTTTTCGAATTCCCAGCAAATGAAGTCATGGAATAAGTTGGGCAGGAACGGTTCTCCACGGTAAATAGGTCGCCCATCCTTGTGAGTCTTGTACCTCCAAGCCTTTCTCTTCTTTTCTGAGATCGGATCAATCTCAGTTGGATGACGGTATGACTTACCCTTGTTGAGCTTGAAGTTAGGGTAGTTGTTCTTCCATTCCCTGCTCAAAATATCTCATAAACCATCCCTTCAGCTCCTCCTTAACCACACCTTGACCTACGAACCGTTTGAAGTTATTCATGTCGAGCTCAGACAATGTATGCATATAGGTGTAGTACATGTAAGTCAGGTCCACATTGGCATGTCGAATTGCCCATGTCTTGCTTGTGGCGAGCCATTTGTAGTCAAGAATTGGGGAGTCATTGAGATAAGGGTAGAGACGGTCTCTAAGACTGGAACCCTTGTGATGTAGTATCTCTTCTTCTTTCCTCGTCTTGATGATTGAGAGGAATCACCACCAGTTGCGGGAAGAGCCATCACAGTAACTGGATCCTGAGCTTAATCTGTCTTATCACCATGAACTGAAGTTCTGGGCTTGGTGAGTAGTTTATTCCATCATCTTCCACGACTTCTTGAGCTAAAGACTGGGTACCTGCACAAGTAGCAACATTAAATAGATGCAATTTCTTCCTCCAATGCAACATCAACGTCTCTTATTTTCTGTGCATGATCAGCAGACTGGGGCTATGATCTTGGCATATCAGATTGTGAAGAAGGCTGAATGATCCATGACCCCACCATTACCATTACCGCCACCATACGGTTCATCAAAACTATCATGAGGATCATCTTCCTCATTATCTTCCTCATCATCCTCGTCATCATCGTTCTCATCATCAGACTCATCTGTCTCATCCTCCTCGTCCCAATGCTAGTTACTCCAACACTCGGAGTAATCACTGGAACAGTCTCAATACTCACACCAAAAACAACAATTATGGTTTCAACCACGTTGGTACCAACAATCGCACCAACGACCACAACTGTTTCACTACCACCAACACCAGCACCACTTCCACTCGCACCACCAACAACTTTGAAACCACCACCACATGCACCGCGTCTAGAAACAATAGTACGAGCATTAGATATGTGCTTGACCAAAGAAGATTGTCTCTTTCCCTCTTTTTGTACTTCATCATCATCATCATCAGAGTCAATCCAGCTTTTAAAGACCGCCTTTAGTCGGTGCTTCAGATCTTCAATATCTTCGTCAGTCAATTTCATGACTTCAACAACAACAAGATAGCAGCTCACGAGAGCTTCATTGACCACGACTTGAGAATTGGTGAAATGTTCATGTTGCTCAATTTGAGCTCTAAGCCGGTAAACTTCGGTTCCCAAGTCAACATTTTCTCCAATCAAGGTTCAAATGTTCCATGAGGAAATGGATTCACCCTCCAACATACAGACTCGAGAGTCAAGACCTTCAACCTTAATCAATCATCTATCAACTCCTGATTCTAACTCTCTCCTCAAATTTTGTGCAAAGTTTGAGGAGGAAAGTAGATCAGATTCAAGGTGGTGGCCCTTGATTCAAGACGAGTCACCTCATCGTGACGTTCAACATTCAACAAAGATTGATGTGTCAACAGAGTGTGTTCATTGTTGACTTGGTTTTGAAGAGTCTCAATCCAGAGTCGTTGACTCTCTATCAGGGCTCTATAAACCTCACTGTCTTGCTCAAACGGAGCAACCCTTGCAACCAATGTATTTCTTTCTTTCACAACCTTCTCATTCGTATCCTATTGTTCTTTCATAAACTTGATCATGAGGTGTTACCGTTTCACCCTTTTTTCATTTGATTCCTCCTGAGCCTGTATCCTATCAAGGATAGGATCCATGTACACTGGACTTTTTGAACTTACCACTTGACAATGGAATGGCTAAGATGATTGGGCTTTGGGTGATTACGGGTGGTGTGATTGAAAATATATATTGGGGGTGAGGTTTGGGTAGGCATGGTTATGGTTTGAGTGGCTAAGGATGTGGTTAAGGATAGGGGTAGGCTTGAAGGTTATATGGATGTTTGGGTAGTGCTAGGGGAGGTTATGGGTAAGGAAATAGGTGAGGATGTAAAGGTAGATGACCAGAAAGTTGTGCCCCTATAAGGTGAGGTAATGGTTGAGCTAAAAGGTGAGGAAATGTGTGAGGTGGTCTTAGGTGGAGAAGGAGGTGTTTGTTGGATGGATGATGAGGTATGGCTTGGTTCGATTTTGGGTCCGGTTATATGAGGTAAGGGAAGGCCTTGTATGGGCTGGTCTTGGGGAGAGGGAAAGAGTTCAGGAGAGGTTATGGGTGAGTCATGGAGTTTCCTAGAGGTGTGTGTGGGATTGGTCTTGGTTTTTTTTGTCTTGGCACGTGAACTTGTTTTCCTTTAAAGCTTCTACTGCGCGGGACAAGGTGGTTGGTGATGATTGGTGTGGGCCGGCTTGAGTGGTTTGTGTTGCGGTCTGTGTCACAATGGAAGCAGAAGGAAAGAGTATCTTAACTGATGTAGGCATCTTTGAAGGCCCGGACTTCTTGGAGTACTTTGCTTTCTTCAAACGTTTGAGGGGCCGCTCGGGTTCCTCTTCCTCTTATTGTTGTTGAGACGGACCACCAATAGAAGGCTTACTGACAGCCTTCCTCTTCTTGTCGTGTCGTTTCTTTGTTATATGCTCTCCTTCGACTTCGGTGTCTATTTCGGTCGCCTCATCATTAGATTCACTGCCACTCCTTTCATCGTCACTATCACCATCATCACCACTGTCATCATCTCCTTCTTCTTCAGTTGTTTCTTCACTATCGGGTTCGGTTTCAACAAACAAACTGAACTTTGTACCAGGGACTTCTCCTTGACACTTGTAACCACTACGACCAGTTATGCATAAAAATTTATACATCTTTTCAACTCTAATATGTCTCCAAATAAGCAAAATTTCGGCAACTATATTAGAATAAATAACCAATAATGTTTATAATATCTATCTACAGATGAATAAAACAAGTTGAAATACGAAGAAAAATAGAGATAACTGGTGAAAACAAACTCAACACACCCATGGTGAATCAATACATGGCCATGCCTAGAGAATACGAAGTATAGATAAAAATCAGGAAATCAAAACCTGGCCATGTTAACCAAAACACACCCCATGTTATCAAGAGCAAGAGGAAAAGATAAAATAGAAGGTTATGAAGCGAAACATGATCATGTCTTCCCAAGACACGACCATGCCTTCAAGTACAAGAGAAAATGACAAAATAGGTGGAATTTGGACTGTTGTGGAACTCAACACTGTCGCGCCTTGCTTACAAAGCCGTGTTAACCTAGAGCTATACGATCTAACAAAGAACAATTAATGCATTAGGACAAAAATGAAAACATGGCCGTGCTTTACTAAACACGACCTTGCCTTAAGGGTCTGATAGTCCTATAAATTGAATGCTCGTCTTCTTCATTCAATACACCTTGGAGAGACATTTAATACACCTTCCACTTCATTCACTCCTCTCCAACCACCTCTTTTCACCACCATTAATAAGGGAATTAATACTATTCATCCAACCCTTGAAGATTAAGAATGTTAAGCTTTTGGGAGAAGTCATTAGCATCAACGATTAGTCATCCAAATTGGTTAGATTGTTTCAATTTGATTATGTTTGTATATATTCCTTTGATATCTATTATTATGCTTATTAGTGACTAAACTTCCATAGTATCATCTTGGTTTATAATGAATCTTAATTAAGTTTAATAATGATAGTAAAACATATGATTGGTTATAATAATTAACAGTTGTGTTGCAATTATCACTTGATGAGGAATGTTAAAATACTCTTAAAATATACCCCAAGTGCTAAGTTTGACGATAAGCTGTGAAATTGCTAGTCTTGCGAAGCCTTGGTGAACCTTAACCTAGACACCAAGATCCCGAACTTGATGAAATGTCGAGAAATCGCCATTCTTGTGAGGACTTGGTTGATAAGTTAAGAATCCTTAAAATAAACCTCTAAATACCGAGCTTGATGATAAGTCGAGGAACTGCCCCCCTTGTGAGGTTTTGGGGAATAACTTAATAATCTTTAATAGAGCCGCCAAGATTCCAAGCTTGATGATAAGTCGAGAAACTGCCATTATTGTAAAGGTTTGGTTTGGGAAAAATGTGATTCCTAATATTAACATGGACCAAATGGAATATTAGTATTGATTAACCATTTTAGAATGGGAATTCTCAACAATGGTGTGAAAACGGATTGTTGATGTTCATCCACTAAAATCGGGTAATTACTCGTTAAGTGAGTGTACAACATAACTTATTTTAAGGAACTCTTGAGTGATTATTACGTGAGTTCTATAATTGTTCAAGAGTTGTGTGGGTTAATACTTGGTAATTCAAGGTTAATCCTTTGCAACTCAATTAATCTTAATTGGTATTTTATGTATAATACAAAGATTATTTTTATTAAAATATCAAGGATAATTCACTTAGTAATTTAAGAGATTGTCTAATCTCTAAAGTGAGTTAACTTATCTTTATCAAAAACCACTCATTTATATAAACTGATATTTTAGTAAAATGGATCAAGAGTTACCTCTTTCTTTAATTATCATGGAATAACATGACTAACGATGTTATTCTCACATTTAATCACCATAGCAAGCTCATGTCAAATGTTTATTAATCAATTATTAAACCAAGTTAAAAGGAGTTTTAACCAAGATGATACACTTTTATCTTTGATCTTCTTTCTATCTAAAAAATAAAAACCCAAAAATATTATCATTTAGTTTATGTTTCTTTAAACTCATTTACCGATTGATAGTACAAGATCCTCAGCAGATCAAAACCAATTAATAGTACAAGATCCTCAGTAGATCAAAACCTTGTTGCACGGGTATGTTTTTCTTATATATTATTTGGTTATGTTTTTCTACCTAAGATGTTTATTTGAAAGAAAAACTAACACAAGAGTCAACATTTGACTTTTTAGAAAAAAACATAATGTTTTTATAACTTAAAAGTTGACAGGAAGCATTTTCATTCAAATTGACAAATACCAAATATAGTCGAAATTTTGATAGTTTTTCCTATATGATGTTTTTGGTCATAGTCATGAAATATGATGTGACCCATTTTACTAGGCTGTTGGTCATTTGTCTCGGTTTAAAATTGAGTGAGCGGGCGCTTTTGGTCATATCAATTGGGTTTTTTTTTATCAAGAATTAATTATGTCATATAACCTGACCAAAAAAAACTTGCATCGTCTGTTTAATTTGCCAAACTCTTCATAATTCCTTCCAAAATAATAATAATAATAATAATAACCAAGTTTCATTGTTCTATGTTCATATTATTGCATTGCGTGGGTATTTTCATGTGGTTAAACTAAACGACTTGAAACAGTATGCAAAGCTTGTTTACTATTTGATAATTTTTAAATTTGTTTATTGAAGATAAAAGGATGTTAGGGGAGATGGCGGACCATGTTATAAAATGTGAATATCTTGTACGAGGACTCTATCAAGCACTAGCAATAGCTCCAATGTGTGCTCAAGAACGACAAAACATGAGACCAATTGCTGATGTGGTTTGTGCTCTTAATTATTTGGCATTGCAACAGTATGATCAATCAACTAATCTTGTACAAGCTTCTAGAAGGTCTTCTTATGATCAACAATCTATTGATGATAATGTAAAGAAACCAATGTGTAAACATTGAGAGCATTCTCATCCCATTCTCCATCCACATCTCTATAATTACACTAAAAAACACTACATTTCTCTCTCATGTTCAATTAAATAATATTTTTTATACCTTTATTATTACAGTTTTCTCTCTCCTTTACTCACAATCAATCCAACAAATATTAAAAAATAAATAGGGGCAAACAAAATTCCCCAAATTTACAAAAAATCACTACATTTCTCTCTTCACCCTATAATTTACACTCACAATCACTCACAACCCCACTCTATAGTTTACAAACTCCACACACATAATTATAGGGGATGTGAGGTGAATGCTTTGACAGGTAGTGTTTTGTTTTTGTGTGTTGTTAATATAAGAAGGGCGTTCGGTGTTGTTTTGGCATCGTGACGAAGTTAGTAACTAAAATATTTGACATTGTTGTGTTGGTTTATGATAGAAAAGTTTAGGAGACTTACATCATATATGATATATTTTCCTTACTTTTTTATAAAATAAAGTTTCATAATATTTGATCAAAGACCTATTCACTTTATTACCTTACCTGATAGTTGTGACTTGTGATTAAATTGTTATATAAAGTGTAATCTATATTTGAGAAAAACAAACATCCTCTACCAATTGCAACATGTTCCCCATAGTCTATGACAACAAATATAATTAACAGATTTCAAGTGTTTGCTTTCAATGAAATAAGGGACAAAACATGAAATAATAGTTGTATTGTAATACATAAAATTATATTTTGATAATCTATTGAATTACATGTAAATCTATTGCTATGGTACCACGATATGAGGGAAAAGATAGAAAGTGATACTTGTACCAACCGAATCCTCATTGTGTTTCCGCCGCAACGCGCAGGCTTACCTATGAGCTTAATTAAAGGAGTATAGAATATGTGGCTGAGATTAAATTTAATTAAAAAATGAATCAGGAGAAAAAATAAAGATTTTTGATGATTACGCAAGTTTAAATGTTAGTTACACATGTGTAAAAAGTCGATTCGGTGTGTAAAAAATACTGTAACTTTTTTACGTTACTTACACTTACATATTACATATGTGTAAAAAAAATTCAAGAAAAAAATTCTTACGTTGAGTTCTTTCGAGTTCTTAAAACTCAAATTGATTCTCAAAAGAAATCAATTTACAATATATTTTTAATATTTTACTGTCATACAATTTGTATTCTGTTTAAAAGAAACAAATATAATTTTTGTTAGTAATAATATTTTGAAAATCAAGCAATAATTTACAAACTAAAAAATCAAAAAATAAATCCCTACACTTATTTTTCCTTCTTAAGACAGTTTTCCGTCCTACATCAAGTGCTAAACAATATTTCTTTCTCTTTATGAAACGCACTCGCAAGCCTAGAGACACTGGGCTTGGTAGTTATTGCATGTAACTCAAGCGAGGGTATTAAGAGGTTGGACGGTGACTTAGCTCAGCCAGATTGGTTTCATTGGAGCACAAACCGGCCTGCCCGTTCCAAGTAGTGAGTTGGGTCATGTGGCTCAAGCATAGGCTTGGGTCACGTGGTCCCTAAAGTAGGGGGCGCTGCATAAGGCTGGTTTCACAGAGCTATGAAAACCCCTCGCTCATTGTAACATCCCAAAAATATTCATATCAATTTTGTCACTTTAGGAAGTTGAGGAACTAGTTATTCATTTAGCTAAAGATATATGGAAGTGACACATGTCTTATGACTCATCACTATGAGAAGACACATGTCACACGGTGGAAACACAAAAGGACACATGTCATCACATAACAACTCATGCCCTCACAAAGTGACATGTGGCTAGTGACTAATCAATAGGAATGCCACATGTCAACACCTTATGACACGGCTCATCATCAAGAATGACACATGTCGCATGATGATGAGTGATGGTCCGACCGATGATGGTTATAAATAGTGAACATGGGCTCCTCAATTGTGGCATCCAAAACACCAAACCACTTTCACTTTCTCAAAGTTTGTGCCACCGAGTTGAAGTCCCGATGCCACTCTAGAGTTTCGACGTTCCATACCCCGAAACCCTATGTATAGTCGAATTATTGCTCGTTCGTCCTTAAGCGTTATGCCCATTTTAAGGTAAGAGTTATGTTAAGATATTTCAACTTATAGCTTAGATCATAGTCGATGATATAACCTAAACCTTGGAAAGTTTATAGATATATGTAAGCTCTTTATATACAAAGGTTTACAAAAATAGACGTTTCTTTATTAGTAAGGAACATAAAGTTTTGCATACAAAAGTTATTGTCAATTGATGTTCTTCCAAAGGAATAAACGTTAATATATATATATATATAAAATAATTGTGAATAACTAATAAAAAAACATGACGGGCATGTAATAACTGAAAGGGTGACAATGAGTTGCTTGTCTAAGGAAAGTAATCCGTATAAATCCCAATCAACCGCGTGACCCGTTTACTTTCCTGGAGAACTTGATGAGAGTGTTCGAACCTATTAGGCCAATACATGCTACATCAAACGTCATATGAACTAAAAGGTTTTAAGTAATCATTTTGAATAAATAATGTTTCTTCTAAATGATGAAACATAAAAGTTATATAAACACGATTTCTTCTAGCTAGAGGAAGAAATGTATAATTTAGATGATATCTTATACAGGAAGAAACGCCAACATTAAAAAGTAGAATTTTATAGACTAAAGGTCTAAAGTAATATTTTAACAATAAAATATTCAATCAAGGTTTAATGCTATTTAACCAGACTAAAGGTTTGAAGCTAGATCATTTGATCTATATAAATTATTAAACTATAATTCTCGAACTATAGGTTCGAGGTAATCGTTCATCAAATACAGAGAAGTTGTTAATTGAGAAACTCGTCAAAAGGTGAATACGTTCAAACGTTTTATCAGTCATTAAGATAAACCGGTTGTTTATCTTACCAAGTCAGTCAATTATTTATATGATCATACAAAGATTTAAGGGATTACGTGATCCGTAGTATACAAGATAGAAAATAAAAGCAACTCAGACAGAGTACACATGTGTCTGGATCCAAACATAATATATCTAGTCTATCAATCAATGCTACGTGACCGCATACTAGTAATCAAAATAAAGTTCTCCAATGGGAATCAGTTCCCGGAGAACCGTAATTGTGTGTGTATGGCAGTGGTACAAATCCTGAAAATAAGAGACGTTTCCCCAGAGCTTGTACATAAAACTATTTTGTCAGTCAAAGATTTAATAAATGTTTTTAGAGTCAATGATTCACCAGCATATCTCTGACGTATCCCCCCCCCCCCCATATTTCAGGGAATCAGATTAACACAAGTAGCAAGGAATTAGAGTGACTTATGGAGTTAGATGCTCGCAAGGTAAAGATGACTCAGTTTTAATTTATTAAAATATTGTAAATAAGATTTAAACATGATTAGTAATTCAAACACTCGAGTATATATTATCCGAAAAGTTTTCAAAATATATTAATATTTTATTATAAACAAAGTCATCTGCTAAATAACCTACAACTCTGATATATTTACAAAATATGTACCAACTATTAGTCACACGTCTAGGCTCTAAGTCGAGGTGTGACACTCATGACATTGGAAGGATAATAGGTCGGGGCTCCATGGGTCCATAATAATCTCCTGGGCTGTCTCAAATGAACAACCATATTTTTGTTATAATATTTTTCTCCGCATAGACATCAAATACGTTATAGATAATTCTTGGTAATTAATTTTAAGTATTCTATATTTAAGTTTGGGATAATTATTAGTTCGAACTAATGTTTATCTAGGAGTATATATATATATATATATATGTTTAAGTTCAAGAGAGAAATGATATTACTGCAAGAAATGCGAGAAATGAACAAGAGCCACTAGTTTATTTTAGGTTTTAAATATTTAAAAATAAATAAAAAAGATGTAAATGCAACAATAAATGTTCTCTCTCTCTTTCTCTAATTAATACAACTAATATAACCATAATAAATCTCTCTCTAATTAATACATCTAACTAATTTAACTATAGTAATTAAAAAGATAAAAACACTACTTTAGTTTTATTTTTTATTTACACATTCTTCATTTCATTCAACATAAATACATATTCATATAATACTATTTCTTTATATTAAAAAATAAGTTCACTCATTTTATTAGCATATATCAACGTGTTTTTTAACACTAAATATCAAAACATAATATATATTTTTTTTCAATTGGTATGCCTATAAAAATTATTGTCATAAATAATGATAAAAAATATCATACAAATGTGTTCATTAAATGTAAATAATAAATATACAACCTACACAAAGTTATATAACATACACTTATTTTGAGTAATAAAAACGTACAACATACAAAAAGCATACAACTTACATATGTAATTCGACATCAACAATTATATAAACTACACAAAGATACACATATCCTACACATGCGTAGGTTATATGTTTTTCGTATATAGGCTATATGTTTTCTTATTCTTAGAACAAGTGTAAGTTACATGTTTTTGTGTAAGTTGTATATTTTTTATTGACATTTCATGCAAACATGTGTAAGATAGTTTTTTGTTTTATTCATCACAATGTAATTACGTGATGATGGATATTGATATGTTGAGTTTGAAGAAATTGGTTTTGAATAAAAAGAAATTAATGTATGAATAAATTGTATTTATGTAAGATAAAATTTTCGTGTGTAGGTTATATGTTTTTGTGTGTGTGTGTATTTTATTGATGATGAATTTTGTGTGTAGGTTATATGTTTTTCGTGTGTAGATTATATGTTGTCTTATTCTTAGAACAAGTGTAGATTATTTTTGTGTAGGTTGTATGTTTTTTGTTGATATTTAATGCAAACACATGTAAAATAGTTTTTTGGTATTATTCATTATAATGTAAGTATGTGTTGATGGATATTAATATATTGAGTTGGAAGAAATTAGTTTTTGGATAGAAATAAATTTTAATGTATGAATAAATTATACCTGTGTAGGATAAAAATTCAAGACAAAAAAAAAAATAAGTTATAAAAATAAATGAGTTCTTAATATTTTTCAATTATAATAATTTAATTAGTTATATTAATTAAGTAGATAAGTATTATGGTTTATTAGTTATATTAATTGAAGAAAGAGAATAATTAATACTTTATTTATTTAGCTTTAGACCATGTGTAGTCATAACTCTTCACCTCCAGGCATTATGCGCCACGTGGCGCCCAGTCAGAGTTATGGTTTTTTGTAAAAAGAGGGTGTAGTCATAACTTTCTACCCCTAGGCGTTATGCGTCACGTGGCGCCCAGTCACTTTTCCTTTTTTTTGTTTTTTTATTTTTATTGCTTCACAATCTAATATTTTTATTATTTTTACAATGAATATTGGTAGAATGGTAGGTAGAATGGATATTTGATATAATAATAATAATCTCTTTTTGTGTATGGATCTCTATCTTCTTCTTCTAACTCCATCTTCTCTGTAACTCACCCACCCACCCACCACCATAACAATAAACCAATCATAACATAAACACCACCACTGATCATAACATAAACCACCACCACAACCATAACTCACCCACCACCACCACCACCAATCATAAAAATAAACTGGATCTGTAACTCCTTCTTCTCTGATCTGTACCTCCAATCCACTCACCAAATCATCCAGTACCTTCAGCGGAGACAACCAACTCTCAAACGATTATGTAGAAAACGGTCAGATTTGTTGATATGCGTGCCATTCTTGCGTTTTGTTGAAAACGCCGGGAAAAAAAAACCCAAAACGCCGGGGGGGGGGGGGGGGGCGGTGTACCCCCGGAGTTATACCATAAAACGTTCGTGGCAACGTGCCACTACGAAAGGTCTTAAGCATTTAAAACTTAAAACAAAACTAGTGGTCCATATTCATTTCTCGCATTTCTTGCAGTAATATCATTTATCTATTAAACCATCCCCTATATATATATATATATATATATATATATATATATATATATATATATATATTAAAATACAATTTGAGTTGGGTTATGATTAGAATGAGTTTAGTATAACTATACGGTTAGGGCCGTTGTGATTTATGTGCTATGTTTTTATAATAATAAAAAGAGTTGAACAAGTTGTTCAACTTCGCTTGTGTGTACGATCAAGGACATGATTTCCAAAAATTATGTGCCAACGACTCTTTATGGTCACATTTGACCAACTCTCCATGCCCCATGCCGTTTCTACATTCACGTTTGTAACATCCTCAAAATTTCGATCCAAATTTAACAACTTAGGAAAGTTGAGGGATCAAAAATAATATCAAGACAAGTCATAAGAAAATATTAAATAAGGAAATATAAGAAAAGTAAGAAAATAAAAATATTTCCTAAGTAAATTTTCTCACATAAAGAAAACTCATCCCACATTGGAATATGTAAAAAAGTGGAAGCATTCCACTTGGGTATAAATAAGAATATGGAATTCATCCCACATGGAAAGTGGTAAAGAAATGAAAGCTTTTTATAAGAGATAGAATTTCCATAGTTATATTCTTTTATGAATATTATGCACCAAGTGGTCCTAGCGGAGGGTGCGTAGCACCCGACGCTCACGCGCACGGGCACGGGCTCGGGCGAGGACGATGGCGAAGGCGAAGGCGAAGGCGAAGGCTACGGCGAAGGGCGTTGTGCGCAATGTGGCGCTTTGATGACGCACTTTGCACTTCGCACGCTTGCATCGCCGTGAGCCGCCTTAGTATTTTTGGACAACGAGAATTAGACCAGAAGTGACAAGCTATAAAAGATGAATGACTGAAAATGAAAAATATTGTTCAGAGCTCCATCGCGCTACGCGATGAGTCCAAGGACATGGCCATCGCGTACCGTGATGACATAGAGACACGTGTCAAATTCTAGTGACACGTGGCAGACGTGTCAGGCCACGTGGCAACACGTGGCATGATCTCAGAAAGGTATCCGTCGCGATACGCGACGATGTTGAAAAAGGGGACCCATCGCGTACCGCGATGGAATCCAAAATTTGCTATAAATAGGAGGGGGTCACGGCTCATTTCACACACACCCACAGCCACTACCTCTCTAGAAAATCACTCTCTACACCGTTTTGCGTGCCGAGTATCGTTTGGCGTGCCGAACCTCGTAATCCGTGCCAAGTACCCGGCGTTTCCTTGAAGTGCGTGCCATCCAAAAAGTAACCCGAAAATCCGTCTCGAATTACGCGCATGATCCGGCGACACATGAACATCACCTCGATTTGTGTGCCAAGAAGGGTTGATTAAGAACGCCTCGATAAACGTGCGTAGAGTAGAAGTGTTGCCCGTATAAACTTAGGAATATCTAACTCCGAATACTGTGCGAGGTAAGGGGTTCTGCCTAAGTTATTATTTTTTTATTATAAATGGCTTAGACTATAGTCGGGAGTATAGCCCGAACCTTGATTATGATTAAGAATAATATAACTTTTCTTAAGCAAATGTTATAGTTAAAATAATATTTCTTTAATATTAAGAAATATAATATTCAAAAAGTATAGTTAAATAATGTTTCTTCTTGAAGAAGAAACTCAGTATAGACGTTTCTTCCTCAAGAAGAAACGTAGCTTATAATTTATAAAATAAAGAAGAGGACTAAAGGTCCAAATGTTTTATATAAACAAATGATTTTATCAAGGTTGAAGTTATACCAAAATAGACTAAAGGTCTAAAGCTAGATCGATGATCTAGTTATTTATACAAATGTTATTCTCGTACTATATGTCTGAGGTAACAAAACAAGAAGAGAACAGAAAACAGAAATCAGTATCAGAAACTGATTATAAACAGAAAAGGTGAATACGCCCCAAACCTTTTATATTGAGTCAGAATGTTTACATAGGATTTACGAATCCTTAAAACTTTGTGTACAATAATAAGAAACGGACACTCTGATTAAGAGTATACAGGTTTCTGGATCCAAACATACATGGTGACTCGGCATTTCCCCGAGGCCATGCATATCATCAACATGCCTCTGAAGGTTTACGGGACTGTTCAGAAAAATGATATTGTGTATATAATTAATTGTACATGGTACTTAGGGTAATTTGATCCTAATGTAGTTGGGCGCCTAATGAGTAGTCACAAAGGTATTATTGTTGGTTTCACAAAGGTATAGAAAAGATATTTTTAAAGTCAGCGTTATTCACCAGCTTTGTGCTGACGTATTTTCCCACCCATGTTACAGGGAAACAAGAAAGGTTAGAACAGACAAGGAAGAAGGAATAGAAGATTGGAGTTATAGTCATTAGATGCTATCTGGTGGCTCAAATATTTTATTTGAAAATATTATAAAAGAGTTATGTTTTATAAAGAAATGTATTTGAAATATCAAGCGGGTATTTAAACCCGAGATTTTAATAAGTTTTCAATATATAATAAATTTTAAGACATCCGCTATAAACCGCAACTCTGATTTATTTACAAAATAGGTACCAACTAGTGGTCACACGGCTGGACCTAAATCGGGGTGTGACAACGTTCGTGCCCAAAGGACAAAACGCACGGAAAATGCTCTTTATAAATTTTATGTACATGCACAATTAATTATGTCTCTAATTCCATGAATATAATTCGATATAAATTCTATTCAAAACCGTGTTGAGTCAAATAAAATACATTATATTTATATGTTCAATATGTCTAATGTCATGACCATCGTCATACATCATTAATTTTTGCATTTGTGCAGTGCTGATCCTTTTAACTGCTGGTTTCAGAACAACACAATTACTTTCTTGTTGAATACAACATGCTGCTCTTATATAATCTTTAGTTTGCTTAAAGATTCAAACCTTGAATTATGTAACTTAAAGGTGGTAATACGGGCCAAAACAGGTTGATTAAGTTAATTTTTAGATATAGCTAATGTGTTCAAGAATTTTACAAATAATATCAACTATCAAGGATCACATGTCCAAACAAAAGACCAAAACTGGCAATCATGTCACTGCTTCTTTATATATATATATATATATATATATATATATAAGGGTTCAAATAAAAAGAAGTTGTTTTCTAGGAATGGTAAGAACCAATAGAATTTTGACATTTGACATTAAAACCTATGGTGAAAGAACATATATATATATATATATATAGGGGAGAGTTATCCTAAAAATAAATAGTTTCCTAGGAAGACTAAGAATAAATCATAGCCATTGGATCATATTAATCAATGGATAAGATTTAAAATTACCAAAAACCGTCATAGTTTCCTAGAATTACTCTTTTATCATTATAACCGACATAGTTTCCTAAAATTGTTCTTTCACCATCATTTGTAATGCCAAGTGTCAAAAATTTGTTGGTTCTTACCATTCCTAGGAATCTCCTTATTCTTATTTGAACATTTATATATATATATATATATATATAGCGTAAGGATCCTAAGAGAACCCTTTGCAAATTGAGAACTTTAAGAACCATTTTGAACCACTAAAAATACCTTAAAAAATATTTAAAAAAATCATAAAACAAAAATTAATAAAAATTTTAAAAAAGTAAAAAAAACCAAAATTCTTATATTTCATTCCGTTTTCATTTAAAAAATAAAAAAAATACATAAAAATAAAAAAAAACGTCGTATTATACACATATGAATAATTTTATATAATCTTTGGTTACGTAATATACACATATGTACAGTATCAGTTATCTTAAATTATACACGTGTGTAAAAAAACATGTAAATATACATATATGTATATATTATACATATGTGTATATAATTTAGCTAAACCGAGTTTTTTTTATGAAACCGGGATGATAAAATAAGAATTTTGGTTTTTATACTTTTTGATTTTTGTGTTTTTTTTTATTTTATGATTTTTTTTATTTTTGGATTTTTTGTGGTTCAAAATGGTTCTTATAGTTCTCAATTTTAAATAGGTTCTCTCATGATCATGATCCTGATCCTATATATATATATATATATATATATATATATATTACACTATCTTTTTAATATTTTACTGTCATACAATTTGTATTCTATTTAAAAGAAGCAAATACAATTCTTGTTAGTAATAATAATCAAGCAACAATTTACCAACTAAAAAATCAAAAAATAAATCCTTATACTTATTTTTCTTTCTTAAGACAGTTTCTGTCCCTCATCGACTGTTGAACGATATTTCTTTCTCTTTATAAAACGCACTAGCAGGACTTGAGACACCGGGCTTAGTAGCGCTTTCCTGTAACTCAAGCGAGGTATTAAGATGGTTGGACGATGACTCAGCTCGACTAGATTGGTTTCATTGGTGCACACACTGGCCTGCCCGTTCCAAGTAGTGAGTTGGGTCACGTGGCTTGAACGAAGGCTCGGGTCACGTGGTCCCTAAAGTAGGGGGCACAGCGTAAGGCTGGTTTCACATAGCTGCGAAAACCCCTCGTTCACGACAGTGGAAGGATAACAGGTCGGGGCTCCATGGGTCCATAATAATCTCCTCGGCTCTCTCAAATGAACAAACATCTTTTTGATAGATTTTTTTTCTTCATAGAGAGATATACGTCTTAAAGGTTTGAAGTTTTCTCGTTTAAACGCGTGTGAGAATGTTAAAATCACATAGTCCTGTCCTTAAGGCATATTTGCTTCTTTGTATATTAGTTAAAATGAAAATTAATATTTTTACTGTAAAAGAAGCAAAAACTATTTTACTTGGTGACTGGGGAGTGATGATATTTGAAACTTAGAAACAAATTAAAAAGTCAAAATTGAAATTCCAATTCGCTGCACCATATTGTTTTATTCATGGATTTTATTTTTTCCAGCTGAAAAGTTTCAGCATGTTCATGCTAAGTTGGAGCCCCGCACGAATGGTACAGATTATCACTTCATCTTCCTTGAGAAAATTTGTCGATATGGATGAATTATCCATTTTTTTAAAGTTGAGTTTATTTTAGTTTTTTGATATGAGAAGGAGAGATGTTTGTGCTAACAAACTTTAAAGAATGTTTTTAAAAGTTCATTTTTTATTAGTTATGTACCCCAACGGCTCTTTTAATGATCACATTTGACGGACTCCGCACTCCCACGACTATACGTTCATGCTCGTGCCGAAAAACGCTTGGGAAACACCCTTAATAAATATTATGTATATGCATAATGTATTACTCTTATTCAAAGAATATACTACTCCCTCCGTCCCTCTACAAGTGTCATGGTTTAAAAAACACAAAATTTAAGAAAAATTTGAATGATTGAATTTTTTTTCTTAACAAATGACTTTAATGCCCTTGACATATATAAAAAGACAAAATTTAATAAGTTGATGATTGCACTTTTAAGGGTAAATTTGGAAATTAATTAATAAAGTTTGAAAGTGGACATTTGTAATGGGACAAACTAAAAAGGAAATGTGGACACTTTCAAATGGACGGAGGGAGTACATGATATAAATTTCATTCAAAAACGAGTCGGGTGAGATATAATACAATATGGTTTTTGAATATAACTTTTGATTCTACCTTTGTATTCGAGTGACATTTCACCCCTAACCACCACTCATCCGCTATACATAAGTTTTTTTTAAATTCTGAATATTCCATTGCGACATGTTTACCTTTATTTATATTTATGTATGAATATAATTCTATTCAAAACTAAACTGCCGCAATGCACAACCAAAACCCGCTAGTGTGAAAACAAAATTTTAAAGAAGTTAATACTCGACCGCTTCTGTTTATATGCAACCTCTGGATGAACTTTTATATTCAGTTTTGGATCGAACCACATGTTCAAATTGTGGACCGTACCGGACCATATAAATTTAAGGCCAATTGATTTTGGATTGATTTTAACATTGCACGCCAATTTAACAATTTAAAACAAATTAAATTAGTTGTTCCATTGATAGGCAGGCAAGGATACTCAAAACTCATGAGTTTTCTGTAAAGATGAACGACTTGATTTATATATTTGCCTTGATCAAATCGGATTAATTAATAAGCACCGGCCTGTTTGATACCACGGATCGAAAAGAAGCTACTTCGGTGTATTCGGATATTTGCTTCACATAGACCACCCCTATAAACTTGTTTCAAATCACCAGTTTTCAGGGTGTAAACAAACAACTGTCTCCCTCCATAGGCGGTCAACAACAGGGCCGGCCATTGACCAGGGAGGAGTGGTCGACGGACCTAGGCCCGACTCTGCGATAGGCCCGGAAATTTTTAAATTTTATATATATATATATATATATATATATATATATATTGTATTTCAACTTTCTTTTAACAAGGCCCAATTACAATTTTCAATTGCCCAAATATGAAAACCCATAAACCATTTACAATTTTCAGATTTTGTTACCAGATTATGAATTAGGAGACCAAGAGGCACGACGTTAACGTACGATCAGAAAGCTTGAAACCCTTAAACCACCGCCGTGACAGGTCCGTCGGCGTCCACGCCATGGTCCACTCCGGCCAGCCACAGCGCCGCTACGCCGGTTTCTTTCATTCTTTGGTCTCTTGGATGCCTCCGAGACTCCGAGGCTCCGACTATCCGAAGCTACAAGCCTGCAAGGAGACGAAGAGTTTTTGTCTTACTGAGTTAAGCTGTTGAGTCGTTGAGGTTTGTGACCTTTTAGACTTTAGATGTAAGATTATATGAATGTTATATATTTTACTAATATATATATATATATATATTCTAGTTAATATAATATATCTAGCACAGTATGACACTATGACAGATTGACAGTAGCAACTAGCAAGATTAGATTAATAGATTTAATATATTTTAGTAAATTATATCTAGCACATACGCATAGTAGCACTCCAGCCGTTTCGTTTAGATTAGATATATTATTATATGATTATATATTTTACATTTTTTACTAATATATATGTATATATATTTTTCAGAAAAAATGCCTCTTAAATACAAGTACCTATCGGATAGTCAAAAACTTAAAAAGAGGAAACGTGCGGAAGAATTAACAAAGTCTCAAGCTGGGGATAATTGATCGAGGATTTTACTTCAAAAAATGCTAGGAGAGCATCATGTTTCGTTTAGGTATGTAATTAGATTATTTTTGCTACAATATTTATGTTTTGTCTATTGAAATTACAATTATCATCGTATGATTTACTTTTATTTGAGTTATCGAATTTTATATTTTACTTAAGTCTTAAGACCCGAATTTATACTCGCCTTCGGCCCAAATTTTTTTAACGGTTTTCGGAGCCGGGCCTGGTCAACAATATGTCCCCATCGTTGTTCCAGTAACCAGAAACCTCCACATTTATATACCTCAGCATATCTTGATCAAACCGACACCGCAACACCCATTCTTCCCGCTTCAATACCCACAGCTCAATACCAATGCCATCAAACTAATACGCAAATCCAACTTCACTGTTTCGGTCAACCAACTGACCATACCGACCTCTTTTAGGAGCATCTGTGAAGAAACACTAATTGACCCCGGGCAGATTACGGATAATCTGGGGGTTAAATAGATGTTTCCCACGAGGGGTTAGATCCGGCGAAGATGGTTCTTCTGATAACCTGCAAAACAGACACCGTGAGCTCGTCACTGAGAAGGGGGGGTACCTCCTTGTGACCACCCTCCGGCGTGAGAATCAGACTAGATTGCTCTTAAATATAAGTGTATATTAAGAGAATGACTAGAGCAGATATCAGGTAATATATCAAGATATGAGATATGAGATAAGATAATACCATTCCAAGGTGTTGGAGTATTTATAGCCGAAGGTAGGTTTCCAAGCAGGTACAGCCGGCTGAATAGTGTTCCTGTTCTGCCAACTGTGGGCTACGCACATGCCATGCTGGTGGTTGGTGGGTAGGCAGCGGCTGATAGTGACCAGGCCGGCTGTGTACTATTCCTGTTCCACCAACTGCAGGCTATGCACGTCCTCCGACAGGTTGGTGAGTAGGCAGCGGCTAATAGTGACATACAGTACAAGAGCGTGCTGCTCGTCATACTGTTGTCAGTGAGCTGTCGTATCTTTGGTCAGATCTTTTGTCCATACCTCGTCAGGTACAGTACAAAAGATCCTCCAGTATCGTACGGACTGGCTTATTTGGGCGGGAGTTTTCCCGGCTTTGTGCGGGAGTGTTCCCGGCTAGCTCACTCCTTCTTCAGGTGACATTACTGAATTATTTAAGAGTTAAGTGCCTTGTGCGTGTAGCCTTGCTGCGCAGGTAGCCTTCCCTGATGGCTTGTATCCGCAGCTGCGGGAACAGGCGGAGTACTTCACCATTGGGAGGCTTTTCCTGCGGGAACAGCTTGCGTACTGCGCGTAAGGACGTCACGTCTCTGAGCATGGTGGGTCCTGCGGATCCAGTTGGTTTCTGCGCAGACGTCTCTTCAAGGTGAGTCTTGCGAGTTTAGCCTTTGCGCAGACGTCCCTGTTGAAGGTGAGTCTTGCGGGTTCAACTGCGCAGACGTCCCTCTTTGAGGTGAGTCTTGCGAGTCCAACTGGGCTCTGCTGGGACCTACCTCTTCAAGTCCCCCCAGTCCAATGTTCTTCTCACGAATTGTTAATAAGTGAGGTGAACTTTTGGACTTAAGCAAAGGGTTTTGAAATGGGTTTAGTTTTAAGGTTTTCCATGGGGATTCTTCCCGCGGAAGTCCTAATGTCACGTGCAGAAATTCCCGACTTTTCTGCTTGATCTTTGGGTATGATGCGGGTAGGTCTGTAACCTCCTCGCAAGTCAGGAGCGTTGAGTTCCACTTGTGTAGATTCTCCATGAGGTTTTGGTTGTTTTGAACATAGTGATCAATTATGTTAAAACAACCAATTCCATCTTGGAGCTTCCAACAATCTAGTTCTCGACGTTCCCGCTATGCGGGGATGTTATTCCCGTTTCCGCAAGCATGGCACAGAAGATCCTTCTTGGTTTCAATTCCCTGCGGAGTGCTAGGTATGTGAAGGGTTTCGCCTTGACACTGTACCCGCACTCGTCTTATAGTTACTTTACTTCCAAGGTATTCCTGGCTTCAATTCCCTGCGGGTGCTAAGTATGTGAAGGGTTTTGCCTTGACACTGTACCCGCACCCGTCTTATGGTTACTTGGTTGCCGAGGTATTCTTGGCTTCAATTCCCTGCAGGTGCTAAGTATGTGAAGGGTTTTGCCTTAACACTGTACTCGCACCTGTCTTATAGTTACTTGGTTGCCAAGGTAAGGGGTATATTTCTGCTTACTTTTGAATCTTTTTGAATTTTTTTGAATTTCGAAGAGTTGGTGAAAGGATAAGAACAGTCCCAACTGTTGAAAGGACGGTTGAGTAGTCCGACGGTTTCTTCTGACAGTTTCAGGACGTGCAGGAAGTTATGGCGACGTGACAGTATATGGTCATTCCAGACGCTTTTTCAGGCGCGTGGGCGCGAGTTTTCGGGCGCGTGGCCGCGAAATTTATGACGCGCGTCCTTTTAACAGCTGTTGCCCGCTTGCTCTTTGCCACGTGTCATAGTTTCATTGCACCTGCGATTTCTCTCTCTTCCGCATTAAATTCATCGCATTTATTGCGATGAGTATATAAAGGGGGAGAGAGTGCATCTTAATCCACACTTTCACTTCTTTCTTCTTCAAGCGATTTCCGGCGAATACTCTAACCTTTCTGTCGAGCATTCTCCTGAAATCGTTGCCTTTCATCCTTCCAGAATGTCTTCTTCCCATGATGTTGAGGCTACTGCCGAGGAGTCTGACGTGTACGTCGAGATCCCGATGTCTACGTCTGATAAAGACGATAAGAGCACTGCTGGCGAATGCCAGTGTGCTCTTCCCACCGAGCTTTATCAGTACATCTTTCGGAAGTTCATGCTCGAGCCGTTCGAGCCTAAGTTTCCGAAACCACACCAGACGGTGTACGATGCCCCCAAGGGCAAAATAGGGGTGTATGCTGCATTCTTCGTTTATGGGAATCTCAGGTTCCCATTGACGAAGTTTGTATACCGTGTCTTGGAGAGGCACGGTGTGCATTTGACGGAGCTACACCCGATGGCGATCGCCAAGATCCGCCACTTTGAGTGGGTGTGCCTCATTCTGAGTGTGGAGCCCCACGTTGATCGGTTGATGACCTTCTACTCCTGGAGGTGCATCCAGGGGTGGTACACCTTGGTTAATCGGATCAAGGGTCTGAAGATCTGCGCAACTGAGCGCAGTTTTCGGTCTTGGAAGCGGGAGTTCTTCTATATCTCCGCTCGCGTCGTCCCGATAGCGATGACGTTTAAGAACGGGAGAGCTCTCCCGAACCTTCACGCCTCCAACTATGAGGAGGCGGAATGGTTCGCCAAGATTTCCCGGATCCAGTCTCCGGTTTACCGCTTTGCGGAGTCCGTGATGGTGATGCTCGGGATGAGCCGGGTGTGGAAGAATGCTGGGGCGGAGGCGCCGCAGATTCCCATCGTCCTTGAATACGGTTTGAACTATATCCCTTACGGTATGCTTCACATCTTTTTGCTGATTTAGGGTTTTTCCGCTAAACTGTTTTTTTCTTTTCAGAGGGAAACGATTTGCAATCGCTTCTGTACCCGCGGGAAGCTGATGGTCCCGCTCGGATGGGTACCCGTGCTCTTGATGAGAACGAGTTACCCATCATGGAGCAAACGAGGGATCGGTTTGTGGAGGTCTACCCGCCGGGCCACCCGATACTGAGCGCCACGCGGCCAGGTAAGGAGTTATTTAACCCTCGCCCTCTCAATGCTGAAACCTCTGCCGGAATTCCTCTAATTCTGTCATCTTCTGATGAGGAATCCGCAGACGGTCCTTTCTTGACGCGGAAGAAGAAGGCTGCTGGCGGAAAGGGCAAGGCGAAGGTTGCCTCCACCGCCGATCAGGGGAACCGGTCAAACTCGGAGACCGAGAGCGAGGAGGCGGCGGGAACCCAGGTGGTGTTGAGACCACTGCTCCGGAGGCTGAGACGACTGTCACCTCCGAGCAGCCCAGGACGACGATGGTGACCGGTATGAAGAGGCCGGCTCCATCGGGTTCGTCCCCGCCTGTTCGCACCTTTAGGCTCAAGAAAATCCGTAAGTATAATCTTCCTTTACTTTAACTGCATAGCTTTCCACCATTATACTTATATCTTCTTTATGCAGGCGTGGATGCTACCGCATTCCAGGGTGGAGTGGGGAGGAGCACCTCCGGACCCATGACGGTAGGCTTGGTCAACCTACCTGAGGCGATGACCCAGGCGACTGCGCCTGCTTCAGTTGGTTCAGTTGCTCACCCAATTGAGCCAACTGTTCCAACTGTGACGACATCTCCGCCGGCTGTCAGTGCCATATTCACTGATTCCTTCACTGAGCCGGCGGTGAGTGTTTCTGTGGATTCTTCCGCAGCCGCGGCCACGGTTATGAGTTCACCTCCGTTGGTTTCCACCGCAGCGGCTTCGACCGTGCCTCCCGCGCCGGCAACTACCTCGCCCCCGGCCGGTTCAGCAGGTATGTTTGGGGCTTCAAGCCAATCTGTGCCTCCTTCCCATCTGCCTGACCTCTTGGATGGATATCCGTTAGGTTCAGGTGATGGGTTCGGCGGCTACCGGCCTGTTGTCGACCCTACACGTGCGTAGGGTGAATTTGGCCTCTCTTTTTTTTATATATATCATCTTTTCCTAACTGCCTTTTGTTTTTGCAGTGTCGGATTCGAATGAGGTGTTTGTCCCGCGGTGGAACATCCGCCGGGGAACCACCCTTCGGACGCCTGTAGACTGCGTCGAATGGGCGCGCCACGCCGCCCCCGCTGGTGCGCTGGGGGAAGTAATGTCGAGCTACCAGGAGGGTAGGTTGACAAATGAGCTCCGGATTCTCCTAGATCGGATGCAGCCGCGCGTCGAGCTGCTTTGTCGTGAAAACGACAAGTTAAAGGCAGCTCGGATCCAAGAAGTAGCTCTGGCGCTAGCTGTCCGAGAGGAGAACAGGAGGCTCTCCGCTGTTGCTGCGGAAAAGGAGAAGGCCTTCAAGGCCCTTGAGGTTGAAGTTCAAGCCCGTCTCGAGGCCCGTTCCAAGGCTGCCCAAGCTGTTAACGAACAGCTTCGGCTGGCTAAGGAAACTGCACGGAACGCAACTGAGAGGGCCACCAAGGCTGAAGCTGTTGCTGAGCCTCTACGCCTCGAGAATGAGGAACTTAAAGCCAAATTAGAGAGGCTCCAACAGGCTCATGATGCCTTGGCCATGGAAGACGCCAAGAAGCTCCAGGAGATCTTGGACCAGAGGGGCGTGCTTGACCATACTGAGCGTAAGCTTAAGGGCGTCGAAGAGGCTGCGGCTAAAGAAGTGTTGCTTGCCAACCTTAACAAAAGTGAAGCCGAACGCGCCCGTAACCAAGCTCAAGCTGCCCTCCAGGAGGCTCTGGTTACCAAGGAATGGCTTCTACGAGAAGCGTTGTCGCAGGTAAGCTTAGCTTCATAATGTCTTCACGCTTTTCTTTATACTTAGAAAAGGTTTTGATACTTGTATTTTTGTTTTGTAGGTTGTGCATCGGGTCTTCACGGACACATCATATGAGGATGCCATGAGTGCAGCCCTCAACACTTCTCATGAGGATGGGGAAAAGGCTGGCTTCCTGCTTGGTCTAGGGTTCGTTGAGAAGGGCATCCAGCCTTCCAACTTCCCTTTATATGATGTAGATACTGAAGCTGCTTATGACCAAACAGTGAACCAGTATGCTGCCTTCCCGCATCCAGTGGTGGAGAAGGTGAACGAAGTTGCTGCTGCTGATGATGGGTTAACCATTCTCAAGACCTTCCTTGAACCGCCACAGCCAACTGATGGTGCGGGTACAAGTGGGTTTGGAGGGAGGTGTCCTGAAGCTTGAACCTTTAGATCCCTTCCCACTGTTAGGATAGTTTTTTGTATAGATTTACACTCTTGTAGGCGGGTAGATACCCGGCCATTCTTGTAATACCTGAATTTATATGGAATGTAAATCTTTTGTGCGGGTAGGACCGTCACTCTTGCTTTATAAACGTTGTACGACTTGCTCATGCATATTATAGTTTAATTTGGCACTTGTTTTGCCGCATAAACAATGTATGATTCGCTTGTGCATACTGTAGTTCAACTTAGCAATTTCTTAAGTACTTTGAATAAGTTAACCTATCAACGTGGCAGATAATAGGTTAAAGTTTTGCTTCCTCTTTCGTGATTGTGCGGGTAAGACCTTCACTTGCACTTAGTAGGATGGCTAAATTTTACCTATATCTGACCTGCGTGGAGGTTTTCCTCATTTTTTCCTTGAAGATATTTTCTAAGTGTTCTGAATAAGTTAACCGTTCGACACGCGGTTGTCGATAGGTTAAAGTTCAGTTTCCTCTATCATGATTGTGCGGGTAAAACCGTCACTTGCATTTAGTAGGATGACCAAACTTTGCCTATGGCTGACCTGCGTGAAGGTTTTCCTCATCTTTTCCTTAGAAATTCTTGCCGTTTTTTGTGTTTATGCGGGTTTTGCCGCCTTTCACACGCAACGACTTCTTTTCACACTTATTTATGCGGTGAAGACCGGCATATCAGTGTTTTGAATAAATTAACCGTTCGACGTGCGGTTGTCAATAGGTTAGCTCGGTTTCCTCTATCATGATTTGTGCGGGTAGGACCGGCACTTTCATTTAGTGGGATGACCCAACTTTACCTATGACTGACCTGCGTGAAGATTTGCCGTTTTTTGTGTTTATGCGGGTTTTGCCGCATTCCACACGCAACGACTTCCCCACTCATGTATGCGGTGAAGACCGGCATATCAGTGTAGAAAGTTCATAAGTATAAATGTAAGACCATCAGCGTCAATGTGATAAGGAGAATCATTTCCATTAGAAGTGGCTCTGGGCCTTTTCTTTTACAAGTTTGGAATTGATCTACATGCAGACTGTGTAATTGAGCTCCCTTCCATGTTCTTGGGAGTGTCATCGAGCCTTTCGAGCCGATATGCACTTGGTTCGGAATCTCGTTGTTTACGCAGTATGTAGTCTCCGACATTGAAGCTGCAGTTTTATTCGTGTTTTCCCCAACTGGGGTTCTACACGCATTAGCCTGCTCAGCGTTCATTACGCCACGAGGCGCATGAGCGTCCCATCTCTGACAAATGCTTCGACGATGTCCTTCAAGTCTACGCATTCCTCGGTGTTGTGGCCTCTTGTCCTGTGGAAGTCACAGAATTTGCTCTGATCAGCATTGTGACGCTCTCGGATTATTGGAGCCTTTGGCCATGGGAGTCTCTCGGTGTCGAATATCTCGGTGACGCTTTTGGTGAGTGGCGTCCATCTGGAGTTCCGGTTTGACGGCATGTTATCCTTTCCGCCTAACCGAGGGTGCGAGCCGGATGAGGTGTCAAAGTTTACCCTTGACTGCCAAATGCCTAGCTTCCTCTTTTTGTTTAGTCGGGCGGTAAGGACATTGTTTTCTCTTGTTTTCTGGGTGTAGAGGTTTGTGCTTTGGGGAAGATCTCTACCCAGTTGCTTTTCCGTTTCCGCGAAGCGTTTAGCTGCTGTCATGATGGCATCCCATGTGGATGGCATGTCATCTTTACCCGTTAAGGTGCAGATGAGCTCTGGGTCTTTTGTGCCCTGGATGAAAGCAGCGCGAACAAGATCTTCGCTAATATTACCCAGACTTAGCTTCTTTGAGTTGAAGCGAGTGATGAAGTCTAGCAAAGATTCATCTTCCTCTCGAATGCAATTGAGGATTGTCCATTGCTCTTCGGTATACTTTCTTTGGTGGCTGAAGTGTTGGCTAAACTTCTGTTGGAAGTCTGCCCAATCGTAGATGTGGTGGACCGGTAGATGGTCGAACCACGCTCTGGCTGCTCCAACCAGCGTCATCTGGAACATATAACACCACGTGGGTTCCGTCCAGTTGCTGACGGTTGCCCCCGCTATGAATATGTTCAAATGATCGTCTGGGTCAGATATACCATCATAGGTGCCGATGTTTGACATCTGTTTGGCACTTCTTGGGGCGATTGCTTCCGCAATGTCCCTTGCAAACTTGGAGGTTCCCGCATTTGCAGCGGTTGGTCTGAAGGTTTTAGAGAAGCCACGTGGGTTTCCACCAGCGTTTTTTGGTTTGAAGGTTTCTCCAAAATTCCTTCTCGGTTGGAAGTCCGTTTCCTTACGCTTCCCTTTCGCCCTATGGCGAGGGTTTGCGTCGGTGTCGGATTCCTCCGAATCATCGTCCAAGTACTCGCACTCATTGCTCATGTTGAGCTGTTGAGTGCTTCCGAATTCGTCAGCCAGTTGGAGTGAACGCAAGCGTTCATCCAACTCAGCTTGGAATTCCCATTGACGTTTTTCCGCCCACTCTTTAACTTGTTCAAGTGTTTGGCGGGGGGGCCTCGTCTGTTGTCTTTCCACCTGGGTATCAATGAATCCCAGGCGAGGATTGTTTACTGCACTTGCCCCGGCTCGGGTAACCGGGGTAGTGTTCGTAAAATTTACTGCACTTGCCCTGGCTTGGGTAACCGGGGTAGTGTTCGTAAAATGTGTGTATTCGCCGGTGTTCCCCCCAGTAGCTGGGGTTGTGGTTACCGGGGTTTCTTGGTAACTCGTTGGCCTTGGCAACGGAGTAACCTTAACCATCTTTCCAGAAGTTTGAAAAAACTGAAAAAGAAGTAGTTCTAGCTTTTATGCACGGATGGCGCCAATGAAGAAACACTAATTGACCCCGGGCAGATTACGGATAATCTGGGGGTTAAATAGATGTTTCCCACGAGGGGTTAGATCCGGTGAAGATGGTTCTTCTGATAACCTGCAAAACAGACACCGTGAGCTCGTCACTGAGAAGGGGGGGGGGGTACCTCCTTGTGACCACCCTCCGGCGTGAGAATCAGACTAGATTGCTCTTGAATATAAGTGTATATTAAGAGAATGACTAGAGCAGATATCAGGTAATATATCAAGATATGAGATATGAGATAAGATAATACCATTCCAAGGTGTTGGAGTATTTATAGCCGAAGGTAGGTTTCCAAGCAGGTACAGCCGGCTGAATAGTGTTCCTGTTCTGCCAACTGTGGGCTACGCACATGCCATGCTGGTGGTTGGTGGGTAGGCAGCGGCTGGTATTACCAGGCCGGCTGTGTACTATTCCTGTTCCACCAACTGCAGGCTATGCACGTCCTCCGACAGGTTGGTGAGTAGGCAGCGGCTAATAGTGACATACAGTACAAGAGCGTGCTGCTCGTCATACTGTTGTCAGTGAGCTGTCGTATCTTTGGTCAGATCTTTTGTCCATACCTTGTCAGGTACAGTACAAAAGATCCTCCAGTATCGTACGAACTGGCTTATTTGGGCGGGAGTTTTCCCGGCTTTGTGCGGGAGTGTTCCCGGCTTGCTCACTCCTTCTTCAGGTGACATTACTGAATTATTTAAGAGTTAAGTGCCTTGTGCGTGTAGCCTTGCTGCGCATGTAGCCTTCCCTGATGGCTTGTATCCGCAGCTGCGGGAACAGGCGGAGTACTTCACCATTGGGAGGCTTTTCCTGCGGGAACAGCTTGCGTACTGCGCGTAAGGACGTCACGTCTCTGAGCATGGTGGGTCCTGCGGATCCAGTTGGTTTCTGCGCAGACGTCTCTTCAAGGTGAGTCTTGCGAGTTTAGCCTTTGCGCAGACGTCCCTGTTGAAGGTGAGTCTTGCGGGTTCAACTGCGCAGACGTCCCTCTTTGAGGTGAGTCTTGCGGGTCCAACTGGGCTCTGCTGGGACCTACCTCTTCAATCTGTTAACCCGAATTCCTCCTTGTTGACATCAAACCACACTATTTTTCTTCCATCGTTATAACTATTATCGTTACGACTAGCCAACCAATGCAAACGTCCGTGAGCAAATACGCCTCCACCCCTAATGGGATAAGCAGGATTTTGAGCCACCTCTCGCCACCAGTACATACCCGAGTCATGAATGATGCATACACGTTGTGGATTAATGCCTGCAGGTGACCGATCATGTGATTCTTTGTGAAAAATACACACCGTTGCTAACCTGTTGGTGGAATCATTAAAGGCTATCCCTGCTGCTTGTAGTGGACCGCGACAGTCCCGAAAGGGAGGTCGGTGATTGATGAGAGGCAAATTGTGACGTTGTTTAGTAAGAGGATTGATAAGTGTAAACCAGGTGCGATGCGAGTGGCTTTTATCATAACAGACTAGGGTTAGTCCATTGCATGAACCTAGAACCAGAGTCGAATTCGAATATCTATAAGGAACATCCAAAACGTGGTCTTTTTTCACACTCATAGCACCTTGGGTTACACGTAAAAAACTGATTTTGCATATTGTGTTGTTATCAATGTTGAAAAGAGCAGGTCGAACCAGTTGGAAGATGATTGGCGTGGGTTCTTCCTTGACTTGAATGGTTTGGAGGTAAGGATGGTTGATGTATTTGAGCCATGACTTGCATACACACCGGAAATGAGCCAATGATTTGATCGGCAGTCTTGACAAGATTCCGTATATGATGTCTAGAGGAAACTCATCAGCCATTATGATTGAATCCAGGGTTTGATGAATGATCTACGGCGGTGGTGATATTTATAAATATCAAATTAGGGTTCACGTAAACAAAAAGTTATGAAACTTGCACCTCCAAGTCGTCATACTATACACTTGGAAACTTTCCGAACTTAAATTAATTTTGGTAAACAATTAAACATTAAATAGGTAATTGTAATTAAGGATGGTAAGTTGTGAATGCATTTCTTAATATACTAGAAAAACCGCTACATGTGTTATAACCGAAGATTGAACACGCCTAACTGGCACTGGAATGCATGACATTGGGTTAAGCGCTTACCAATATTGGGTTATGCGCAGTAGGTGGTGCTGGGCACGCGTTTATCGACCCCAGCGCATGTAAACAATGGAATCCGTGTAGCCGGTGGCGAAAATCAAGATGTAAAGCTGAAATATACAGTAATTTCAAATAAAATATTTTTTAAACCAACTCGTTTTGCCCCAAAACCCGTTCTGACCCGACACTATTTTAATTGAAGCATGTTCTAACTTGACCCTTTTGACTCGATCCCGTACCAAACCGAACCAAATTAACCCTCTTTTTGTATTGACTCATTCCGACCCTATTCCAGTTTTACACATGACCAGAGCTCGACCGAATAGACTTGTTGTTGATTCTAAATGGTAATCACGTTAATTATATGTTAATTTAGTTAAAATAAAAATATATAACATTATCGTATTCAAATTAAAGAGAATAAAATGTTCGTTTTTATGGTGTAAATAGTTTTAGCGTATGAAAGCGTTATGATCGTTAAAAGGTCGTGGGGGTAGTTTGTTTTGAATTAGGCATTGAAAAAGCCCCAAAATTTTAGTGTACGAAAGCATATGTAGCTATTTTTTAAATTAACAAAAAGTGAGTAAAGTTGATGGACCAAGGTTGTACTTAGGTTTTTTAAAGTGAAAGTTTACACTAGGCATTGGAAAAGCCCCAAAATAATCACTTTTACCAACCATTTTCCAACTTTACATTGAATACCTAAAATAACCGTCAAGAGCTGCGATGAAACACAACGACCCCTGAAATCTTGCCATGTGTCAACAAGTTTTGTCGGTCCGACAGAACATTAAACCTTTGGACCACGGTGCAGAAAGCTACTCCCGTCACTCGAAATAAAAAAACCTCTGAATTAAATATGAGGTTCGTCACTTCCTTGTGTGAATTTTACACAACAAAGTGATTTGTGGAAAACAAACACTATGATTGTGTTCTTCTAAAAAGCTAAACGTTTTTCACTATAAATTTGCTTAATTTTGTAGATAAATAAGAAAAATGAAGATGGAGGTTTATTATGAAAGTTTAAGGTTTGAAATAGGATTCAGGCTCTTGAAGAATCAAATGAGAAGATGGTGAAACAGGAACTCCTATGCATCAAGTTTGTCAAAGATCAACAGGCAGTGAATGAAAGAGTTGTGAAAGAAAGAGATCAGTTGGTTGCTCGGGTTGCTCAACCGGAGCAAAACAGGGTGGTTGATCGAGCCTTGATCGAGAGCCAGAGACTTTGGATTGAAACCTACAAAAGCGGGTGGACAACCAATAACATATGGCAAATCAAGAGTCCTTGCTAAACGTTGAACGCCATGATGATGCCATTAGACTTCAATAAAGGGTCTCACATTTTGAAACTGATCTAACTTCCTCCTAAAACTTTGCTCAAAATCTTAGGAGGGAGCTGTAACATTCGTCAATTTTCGGACCCGAAAACCCGACTCGTTTAATTTTATTTACTTATTTATTTATTTGATTATAGTTGTAAGATTGTACAAAAACAACCCTTAGCCAACTTTGATTAACTCTTGTACCCCCAACTAAAGATAAAGGACCTAATTGCAAATTAACAAAAAAAAAAAAACTTTTCCCTCCTCTTTCTCTCCCACCGTCGGCAGCCATACCTCCCCCCCCCCCCCAACCATTTCTTGGACCTTAATTTACAGACTAATTGGCGAAATTAATGTTACCATATCACAAACATACCTTAATCGTTTCCTGCCAACACGTTATACATGGTAAATAACAACGAATTGACAGCTAACTTGAATAATAACGAACCACGGCTATCCTAGGTCGTTTACACTATAAATACACGCATATAATGCAATTAAACCTTACCACACCATCTCTACAGCCTCACGAACCAAATCCCTAACACAATTTTATCATACGAAGTCGTCTATATCGGATTTATATCAAGCTTGAGCCGTAAAACCCACTTGGCCGATCACCCTCAATCCTCTATTGTTTTAGGTAATTATTACATGCTTTTGGTTCGTTTTCAATCGAATAACATAAAACATGTTTCAATTTTAACTAACATAAACCAATTAATCAAATTGGGATTCTAGGGCTTGGTTGGGAAGAAGATGAACTGATTTAAAACTTATATATATTAAATGTTTCAGAGTTGTAAATGAGTTAGGCGCTGGCCTAATGGCCAACGCATGTTACCCTAAAGGTCCAAACCGGCCTGGGGCGCGGGTTCGAATCCCCAGGCACGGTTTTGATGTTTTTTAATTGTTATTATTATTTTTATTTACTTTTAATCAAAGATTTTGATAATAATACATGCATATATACTTAAATACGCATTTCCTTCATAAAACGAACTCCGGATTTAATGTTTCGTTTTGTAATATACATATATATGTGTATATATATGTCGTACATATAACAAAGATAATATCAATAATTTCTTTTCATTTTACTAATCGCTTAAATGAGACGTATTGTTATCCTATTAACGCCCAAATTAAATTATCTCGTATCTTTCCTTCAATATCTTATTGTATATAATATTTATTTCATCTATTAAAATCAACAACAACAATAATAATAATAATAATAATAAGAATAATAATAAGAATAAGAATAATAATAATAGTGATAATGACGTAAATGATAATAATCACAACAACCATAAAAAATATGACACTAAGACTAGAAACCCTATCAAATCTCATATCCGTCATACGCCTTTTTATTATTTCTTTAATCTTAATTAATGATATTAATATTAACTATGAACTTTTGTCAATGTTTTCCGAGGAATCTACCTTATCTTCTTACCGTCGTCTCATCATTTATTTCCACTCGTTAAGGTGAGTTTACATATCGCCCTTTTTCCATCTTTCATATTTTGGGGGTAGCATGTATACTTTATTTTACTCATTTTTATTTCACATCTATTCAAAACACAATTCAATATATGTTTATGTGTGATCATTGCATGCGTTATGATAATGCTCTATGATAATGCACTATGTGCTTACTTGTTTATTTTATGTTTGGTGGTTGGTATCTCATCCTCATCTATCCTCATCTAGTATGATCATACATTTACCCAAGTACGTTGATTTCGTATCAATAAGAACGGGTCCACATCTATATAGTTGTTTACATTTTCATAAGAATTGCAATACTCATCATTTACATATGAATTGTGATTTATATCCATATATATAAAACTAAAAATTATGTATTCTCACCAACATTCGTGTTGACAAACTCTACTTTTATACATGCTACAGGTACAAGTAATTTACATTGATCAAGATTGAAGATATTAGTTTTTATATTAGGATATTTATCCAAACAATAAATATGATGTAATTGTTTTGATTATTATAATTGTGTACTTGTTTTGATATTAATGAATTAAATAATTATTGTCACTTTAATTAGTGTATTTTGAGCTACTGTCCAATCAATACGATACGCCCCGACACGTTCCGCCTTTGGTCGGGTGTGACAGATTGGTATCATAGCCGAAGGCTATAAGATAGGTGGTTAGATATAATGGCCTAGTAGCATGCTTAGGGTCCCTATACGTGATATGCCTTTACGTGTTTGCACCATGAATTATATTATTGATTGCAGTAGCTTAAATAGTATTTGATGATTTAATATTATTCTTGTACACAAAATCACACACTTAATCCGAGGCTATGCCTCACTATCAAAATTGTTTTCATAACTTTAGGACGATTTGAAAAAAAATGGGAAATTCCTTAAGAAATCCTGCCTTTTCACTCCCCTCTCCTTGAGGATGATTCGTGGGACAGATATGTAGTAACTATAAGAGGGACACACTTGTTTACCGAACCCTTGACACCAAGGCTTGCGAGCCTAAGGAAGTGCAATGCGCATAAATCTCAATCAACCGCGAGACCTGGTTGCCTTCCTGGAGTGTTCGGTAAGGGTGTGGAACTTATTAGGCCAAAGCATATCACACCAAACGTACCCGAATCTGCTACCCTCATTGTATCAAACGTGGTCATGTGACGATCACACTCTTAAATCAACGATGGGATTTTTGTTTAAATTTTCTTTTTATTTTGTTAAGAATGATTTTTTTTTTCAAATTATCAATTTCATCAATACTCTAAGTTAAGGTTATTAAAATTTGATCTTGTATTCTCATAAATTTTCACAAAATTCGAAATTTTACATAGTTATACAACTTTTCTTTTTTTTTTTTTCCAAAACATAATAAACTTTTCACGTGTCGTCATTGTAGCATGTCTTCTTCCCGCCTTATTAACCGTAACCATCGCACCAGAAACTTGGGCCGTAGCATGTCATCCCGCATCGCCAAAGTAATCGTGGAAGCCCTCCCAACAATCATCTCTCAATTGCAAACTGTGAATGTTTCTTCATCATCCATAACTCCGAACCCAATTGCTTACCCCCTCAAACAATTCAAGAGTGCCAACCCGCCCGAATACTTTGGTATCGACGGTGCTACCATTCTCCTTCAAGGGTTCGAAGAAATGGAGAGCATATTCCTCCATTGTGAATGTCCCAAGGACAAGAAAACCACTTACGCCTTGCGCATGCTCAAGAAGAATGCCCTCAATTGGTGGAACGGTGAGAAGCGCACGCTTGGCGATGAGGTTGTCTTGGCCTTGCCATGGGATGACCTCAAGAAACTCATGCTCAAGAAGTTTTTCCCGAAACATGAGCTTCGAAAGTTGGAAGAGGAGTTTTGGAATTTGAAACAAGAAAGTGGAAATGACGCCATCTAAAACGATCATTTCCATGAACTGAGCCTTCTCATCCCTCACATGGTCACTCCCCTTGAACGTTCAATCGACACGTACATCTCGTGTTTGCCTATGCAAATCCAAGATTCTGTCCTAAGTCGTGACCCTCAAACCCTCCATGATGCCATCACCTTAGCCGGTACCCTCACCTTAAACCACGTTAAGGTCGGGACCTTGACGCGGAAAAATACCAAGAAACCCTACACATGACCCCACCCATTATGTGATACGTGTAACTTTCACCATTCGCCTAACCTCAAGTGTCGACAATGCACCTATTGCAATCGATTTGGTCACCTTTTTACCACATGCCGTGAACGTAACCAACTTTTGATGCAACAATTTACCTCACCTCTTACCCAAACCTTACCTTATGCTCAACCGTTTACTCAATCCCCCTCAACTATTAGAGCTTGTTACAATTGTGGAGACCCTAACCATTATCGCAATGCATGCCCAAGACTCGCACACATGAACCAAATCCAATCCTACCCAACCCAAACCACTCAATATCAAGCTTACCAATCCCAAGTAAATCAACATCAACCAATCCAAGCTCAACCCATCCAAGCAATTCAAACCCAACCCATTCAACCAATTCAAGTCAACCAAATCCCAATCAACCAACCAACCACAAGTAACCAAGCTACTCAAGGACAAGTGTGTTACATCAACGGTTCCCAAGTCTAAACCTAACCCTTTATGAAGACATGCTACGCAATGGACGTTTCTTTTATTTAGTTCTTTTCATTTAAATATAATGTACTGATTTCATTAAATCTCCAATTTTGTTATGAATGAGAATTATGTTTATTATTAATGGTGTTTCAATCACTCATTTATTCCTATTTTGTCGTTTAGTGCACTATCAATTATTACACAATTTATTATCATGATTTAAGTGGTCTTGACCGGTTATTTACCGGGACTATGTGTGTGGCGATGTGCACAGTTATCTAATAATACCGTATTTGTATCATAAACTACTTATGACCGATTTTCTTCAAACGTTTTGGAAATTGGGACTATGAACATGTGTTGTACATAGTTATCTAATAGGAGTCACATGTATAAATTTTATTTTGATATTTTAATATATGGCTACCCAAACCCTCCTAACTCACCTCGTTCTCACGGTACTCTTTCCTCATCCGATTTTATAATCTTGATTTCGAGCCTCATATGTTATTCTATTTCTCTAATCATGTGATTCGTCTGATATGTGAACCTGACTATGTGAATACTTATTCGTAAACTTTGTTGTCATCCTAAGTATTTCTATTTCAAAAAAAAATTCCCTCTATCTAATTTTTTAATTTAGTTACTATTACTTTTGATGATTAACTTAGTAATTTCGTTTAATTTGCAAAATTTTTACTAGCTATTTATGCTAATCAAATTTCACTAATTTATTTATTTATTTATTTATTTATTTATTTATTTTGCTCTTGCTCAGATAGTTCCATTTATTTATCGACTTAAAATGTTTTTCATTTACCTTGTTTTTCGAACCCGCACAATGGGACGAACCATGTGCATTATGCGACGATCTAAATAATTAAGAGTGCACGCATAATTATCGAAATCCTCGCATGGAACTCATGGTGAATATGGTTGTGTGTCAGAACTCGGAACCCAGGGTGATTTTGGCTAACGGTACAAATATCGATGTGATAAGGGCATGGTGGATACGCCGTTGTTACATCCTATATATAAGTGTCATTATCATGCCTTCCGTTTGTAGCGTTATTTGGGTCACCTGAAGATCTGAGTTATATATATATATGTGTGTGTGTGTGTGTGTGTGTGTGTGTGTGTGTATAACCATTTCTTTCTTAGACCCTAAAAGTCCAAACCGGCCTGGGGCGCGGGTTCGAACCCCCCAGGCCCGATTTTGGTGTTTTTTAATTGTTATTATTATTTTTATTTACTTTTAATCAAAGATTTTGATATTAATACATGCATATATACATAAATACGCATTTCCTTCATAAAACGAACTCCGGATTTAATGTTTCGTTTGTAATATACATATATATGTATATATATGTCGTACATATAACAAAGATAATAACAATAATTTCTTTTCTTTTTACTAATCGCTTAAATGAGAAGTATTGTTATCCTATTAACGCCCAAACTAAATTATCTCGTATCTTTCCGTCAATATTTTATTGTATATAATATTTATTTCATCTATTAAAATCAACAACAACAATAATAATAAGAATAAGAATAAGAATAATAATGATAATGACTTAAATGATAATAATCACAACAACCATAATAAATATGACACTAAGACTAAAAACCCTATCAAATCCCATATCCGTCATACGCCTTGTTATTATTTCTTTAATCTTAATTAATGATATTAATATTAACTAGGAACTTTTGTCAACGTTTTCCAAGGACTCTATCTTATCTTCTTACTGTCGTCTCATCATTTATTTCCACTCGTTAAGGTGAGTTTACATATCCCCCTTTTTCCATCTTTCATATTTTGGGGGTAACATGTATACTTTATTTTACTCATTTTTATTTCACATCTATTCAAAACACAATTCAATATATGTTTATGTGTGATCATTGCATGCTCTATGATAATGCTCTATGTGCTTAATTGTTTATTATATGTTTGGTGGTTGGTATCTCATCCTCATCTATCCTCATCTAGTATGATCATACATTTACCCAAGTACGTTGATTTCGTATCAATAAGAACGGGTCTACATCTATTTAGTTGTTTACATTTTCATAAGAATCGCAATACTCATCATTTACATATGAATTGTGATTTATCTCTCTCTATATATATAAAACTAAAACTTATGTATTCTCACCAACATTCATGTTGACAAACTCTACTTTTATACATGCTACAAGTACAAGTAATTTACATTGATCAAGATTGAAGATATTAGTTTTTACCTTAGGATATTTATCCAAACAATAAATATGATGTAATTGTTTTCATTATTATAATTGTGTACTTGTTTTGATATTAATGAATTAAATAATTATTGTCACTTTAATTAGTGTCTTTTGAGCTACTGTCCAATCAATACGTTACGCCCCGACACGTTCCACCTTTGGTCGGGGTGTGACAGGAGCTAGAGTCAAGTGTGGACCATGCCTTGATTGAGTTTGAGACTCTCGGTTCACATGTTCATTTGTTGGAGGGTGAATCCACTTCTTCAAGAAATGTGGGCACCATAATTGGTGAAAATGTAGAGCTCAGGTCGATGATTGAGCGGTTGGAAGCAAAGATCGGAGAACAACAAAACCTTAACAGCGATCAAGACCTTATCAATGAGGGTGTTGTGAATCGTTATCTTGCAGCAATAGAGGTCATGCGAATGACTGACGATGATGTTGAGGATTTGGGAATCATCTTATGGAAACTTTCAGAGGTTGGGTACAGGTTGGAGAACAAGGTACTGAGCAAAACAAGAAGAAACGATCTGCTCTTGCTAACCTTGTTACTGATGCCATACGGGTTGGATATCAAAGCATTATAGACAGGATTGTCTTTGGATATGCCAAGAAAGGTACGAGTGGTAGCCGTGTTGGTGATGTTGGTGATGAACCAATCATGGTTGTTGGAACCATCGTGAGCACTGCTGTTGTTGGTACCACTGCTGCAAGTACAAGTCAAATTCATGTCGTTACAACTGCACTTGTTGTGGCTACATCGGTCGCACAAGTGCTTGCTCCAGCTGTCGGAGAAAATGTTGTTCAAGGCGATGATGGTGATGAGTCTGATGATGATGATGAAGGTGATGATGATAATAAGGAGGATGATGATCCTCATGACAGTTATGATGAACCACATGATGATAGCGGTAATGGTAACGATGATGATGGTGGTGATGGTGCTACTGGTGGAAATAAGGCAAGTAAACAACAACCTGAGGACTTGCCAAGGGATGTGTCTGACGATCCCGCAAGGAAAGTCAGAGATGCGGATGCTGCATTGGAGGCTAAGATCTCCTCTGTTTTTAATGTTGTTAATATTGCAAGTTCCGACTCTCCCATTCAAAAAGACGTGGAACAAGAAGAAGAAAACAAAGAAGATGATGATGATGGAATACTCCGGTTCGTGATGAGAACGTGGTGGCTCTTCCTGCTCAATCTATTGTTGTTGCTGCTGAATCGTCTCATGCTCCGAGATGACGAAAGAACAACTCCTACTCAATTGGAAGCCGAGAGAGCATTCGAGACCGAATATATATCTACCTAGATGATTCACCAATCATTTACTGCAAATGGCACCCTAGCAGTGAAACATGGACCATTCGACAAGCCAAAGAGATCTAACTTATATGCATTTGACTGATATGCATACTCTGTCCGAGCTTGACATGAGTTATTTCAGAAGAATCATGAACCACTACATGACAGAGATTGAGCTCAAGGGATGGTTTTATCGGTTTTTGAGCAAGCAGTGAAAGAAGGATTACCTTGACTTCAAGCTCAACAAGGGTAAGCCCTTCCGTCACCCAGCGGAGATTGATCCAGTGTCCGGAAAGAATAAGAAAATGTGGAGATACAAGACTCACAAGGACGAACGGGCAATCTATCATGGTGAAACTTTCTTTCCTAACTTGTTCGATCACTTCATAAGCTGGGAATTTGTTAACAGCATGGGGGAAGCAGTGATAGACTGCAAAGACATGCACCACGTACGCTTCTTTTATGAACATGCGTTTGCGGCGCTCAGTAAAGAATATATGTTGAAGTTGTACAACTCCCCACTGGGAACAGTCGAAGATGTTTGTCGGGACAACACGGATGGGATAGTTGAAAAGTTCAACAAGTTCGTGAATTATCTTGTTGACAATCAACTATTCAACTACGAGGACGGCTTTGATTACGAGACCGACTTAAGACAAGAGCTAACAAATTAAATACTAAAGACTAGAGGAAGATTGTAGGGTCCCGTTTTGTTTAATAGTTTTTTGTATTTATTTGATCTATTCACGATGTAACTTAGTTAGCTTGTCGGTTTCTTTATTTGTATGTTTGTGCCCGAGGCCTTGTAATGTTACGCCCATGGGGTCGTTCATAATGAATAGGAAGCATGACATGGCTTCACTATATATAGTGAAGTATGTCCATGCATTCCATAACGTTTTGAGAAACATATTATCTTATCCACTCACCTACTCTTCTCTCATCTCCTCTCACCTTTCCTCTTCGGGAAATAACCCAAACTAAACAAGATTTAAGATCTCGGTTCTCTATTAGTTATTTCTGTTAGCTAGTAGTGAGATTGATCCAAGAACTTTAGTGGTTTGTTGTTTGATCAATTCTAAGGACCTACAGATTACCTACAACACCATCAACAACATCATCAAGATATATATGATACTACTTCTATTAACCCTGCATACCATAAAACAAGAAGGAAACTAACCTTTAAAAGCATAAATATAATACCCAAAATGAACTTCATTATGTGTTGAAGAGTTTAAATTTCAAGACATGTTTTCTATTTAGCAAAAAGTAAATAACTGAATATGACTTGGTAGCCATGAATTATAACTTTGAATACAAATAAGGCCCATAATTTGCACCTGATGATAGGTGTTTATCATCCAAGGCTGAGTTATTGATTTTACCACATAGATCATATGGTGCCAACTGCATATAGATTAATCAGAAATTAATAACTAAAATATGTAACAATTATAAACAAACTAAAAAAATTCAGAATTGCACTTCAAAAAGGAAATACTGATTGTGTTCTTAATTCACCCGAACCAAGATGACTAACTATTAAATCGCCCGTATTAACATCATTATTTACAAAAAAGAACTAATTGTGACTAACCTTTTGATGCAAGAAACCGTGAATACAAGGGAAAATAACTTGAATGTTGTTGTGTGACATTGAAGAAAATAAGCAGTGACCACCAGAAATTAAACTAGAAGAAAAACCATATATGCAATAACTAACTTTTTAGTTTTTACCAACCTTGTTCTTGAATCGACTTGGTGTTATTCAGAAGCAATCTACTTTCTAAGTAAATCCGACCTGTTTAAGGTAATCCTTATTAGTCGGATAATGACAAATCAAAGGAATAACAAAAAAATATATCAATATATATATATATATATATAGGGGTGGGATCTAGAGAGAACTCATCTTAAAGAGAACTAGAGAACTAGTAAAGAATTATTTTTAACTATTTTAAAAAAAAATCTGATTTTTTTCTTTCCTCATTCTCTAATAAGATGATATTGATACTAAAACAAAAAAAACTTTGTCGGTGTAGTACTGTAATGCATATGTGCACTAATGCCTATTGCATATATACAATAGTGAAATTACACTAATTTTGACGTTATTTTACTAATCTCGTGAAAATAACGTTAAAAGTGACGGACGGTTAATCAGGCATCATGTAGTGGCGTTGATAGCTGAAAGATAAGGGTAAATGCACCGATCATCCGGTGTCCCGATGATTGAGTGCTATGTGCCTTATGTCCAAGGCTTGATGCAAAACTACTATCGAGCCGGGGGTCTCACCAGAAGCAGCGTCTCTATCCCTATGGGGTAGAGGTAAGGCTGCCTACATCTTACCCTCCTTAGACCCTACCATAGCTTTGCTATTGGTGGGATATACTGAGTACGATGATGATGATGATGATATATACAATAGTGTTTTATTGCATATAATACAACACAATTGCATTATCCAATACACACTATTGAATATATGCAAATACGACACTAATAATTGTATGCAAAACACATTATCGCATATATGTAATACAACACTAATGCACATATGCACTATATCGATTTTTTTAATTTTTGTATATACTATAACACTATTGCAAATAAACAGTACAAACAACTATATATATGTTATTCTACACTATTTCAAATATCAAAATGCACGCTATTGCACATGTGCATTATAAAAAAAAGTCGGTGTATTGCATATATGCATTACTCGTTAATTTTTTTTATTTTATTTTTTTTTGTGGTAAAGAATAACAACATATAAGAAGGATGAAAGAAAAAAAAATTTTAAATATTTTTTTTAATTAAATTAAAAATACTTCATTATTAGTTCTCTAGTTCTCTCTATAAAATGGAGTTCTCTCATGATTCTCTCCCTATATATATATATATATATATATAGAGAGAGAGAGAGAGAGAGAGAGAGAGAGAGAAAAAGGTTAAAATAAAATGTTATCTTTTCCTAAAAAGTGTAGGAAGCATTTTCCACCATTAGATAATAAGGGTAAGATTGTAATCTTAATTTTTTTCTTTTTATGGTATGTAAATTTATAATTAATAAAAAATTATTATACATCCAGTATTTCTTCCTTATTATTAGGGATTTAGTTCACAATTAATAAAAAATAACAACAATTGATATAATCATGCATGATCGTGATTTGTATATTCATTATCAATATCTTATTATTAATCTCCAGGTTGAGTTAATTGCGTCAACTTGTATATTTTAAACACACCAATATATTTGGTGTGTTTCTAGTCATAGCCAACACTAAGAAAAACAACAAATATACGAGAAGACTTTTGATGTGTTTCTGTCACAACTACACAAAACACACTGTAAAACTATTAAACAATAAAACCGATAAAACCAATAATATACTGAAACTCTAGAAATTGGAGGTTTCACAAAAAAAAACAATTGGGGGTTTCAACAACACAAAACACACTGTAACACAAAACACAATATCATAATTGAAAAAAACCCACCGTCAGCTGCTTCGATTTCTTGTTTATCATCGCCAATTATTGAGACGATTTTGGGTGTTTGAAATTATTTGACGTGTGTTTAATTTTTGACGAGGATTGACTATATAGAATCTCACAATCTTTTTGGCGTGTTATTTTGGGTGGAATAATTAGATAGTATTTAGGTAGTTGAGTTTATTTTGGAAGTTCCATATAAAATTGCATAAAAATAGGAGCTTCCATGAATATTACGTTGACATTCTGCATGCTACCAATTATTTTATATCAAAAATACCCTTTAACACATCACTTTTACCCTTTAAAATAAAACACTCCTCTAAATCATCCCACATTCAATCCTAGCCATTGATTACCAAGATCCTACCACTCACATTACTTCCTACACTTTTTAGACACACTCCTCTTATTACAATAACCCCTCCATATATATATATATAAGATCAAGTGCGTCTGATAGGATAAAGCCACTGCCTTTTTGCTTATGCACTGAAACCGTTAATATTTATTTTATGTACTCGTGCAAATGTGCCTAATCCACAATATGACAGAAGGATGAATAAAAAGACGAATCTGTCAATGATTAATGTTATGTAAGGAGTGTATAGATCCTGTATCAACAAAGGTCTTCATGTGTATAGAGCCTGTATCAACAAAGGTATAATTCATGGTCATCACTCCCCCACAATCATGAAAAAATGAGTCTGCTTTCCAAAATTATGACATAAGGATACACCTGTCAATGCGAAGAGGATATGCGAAGAGGATTGATTGAAGTCAGAAGCAAATAAATTCCACCAAATTTTCTCATTTTATTTTATCTAAGTGGATTGATTGAACATTATAATACTGGAATTTCACATGTATTTTAGTAAATATATATACACATAATATTATAATTTTGGCCTGTGAGAGAAGATTATGGCTTACACTCTCGAGCCAAAAGACCCTTTTCATGGATAACTCTTTCTGTGAACACATTGAAGAAATCACATTAATTAACAGTACCAGAATGTAAATTACCTACAGAGAAGCCGAGTGAAAAGATGATCTGTCTAACTTTCCCTTTGCTTACAATTGGGTTTCAAATCGTTGTGTCAATCCAACTTTCTGTTTCCGGCGATAGAGGAAGTTCGACAAGTTCATCTGCGAGAGAGATGGCTATATATACACTACTACAAAACATATAG